>NW_024412376.1:143816242-143843819 GCF_014898765.1 Herpailurus yagouaroundi | reverse complement strand
AATTGCCTGGTTGACCCACTCATTCGTTAGTAGGGTGTTCTTTAACCTCCATGCTTTTGTAGGTTTTCCAGACTTTTTTCTGTGGTTGATTTCAAGCTTCATAGCATTGTGGTCTGAAAGTATGCATGGTATGATTTCAATTCTTGTAAACTTATGAAGGGCTGTTTTGTGACCCAGTATATGATCTATCTTGGAGAATGTTCCATGTGCACTCGAGAAGAAAGTATATTCTGTTGCTTTGGGATGCAGAGTTCTAAATATATCTGTCAAGTCCATCTGATCCAATGTCTCATTCAGGGCCCTTGTTTCTTTATTGACCGTGTGTCTAGATGATCTATCCATTTCTGTAAGTGGGGTGTTAAAGTCCCCTGCAATTACCACATTCTTATCAATAAGGTTGCTTATGTTTATGAGTAATTGTTTTATATATTTGGGCGCTCCGGTATTCGGTGCATAGACATTTATAATTGTTAGCTCTTCCTGATGGATAGACCCTGTCACTATTATATAATGTCCTTCTTCATCTCTTGTTACAGCCTTTAATTTAAAGTCCAGTTTGTCTGATATAAGTATGGCTACTCCAGCTTTCTTTTGGCTTCCAGTAGCATGATAAATAGTTCTCCATCCCCTCACTCTCAATCTAAAGGTGTCCTCAGGTCTAAAATGAGTCTCTTGTAGACAGCAAATAGATGGGTCTTGTTTTTTTATCCATTCTGATACCCTGTGTCTTTTGGTTGGCGCATTTAATCCATTTATCCATTTACATTCAGTGTTATTATAAAAAGATATGGGTTTAGAGTCATTGTGATGTCTGTATGTTTTATGCTTGTAGTGATGTCTCTGGTACTTTGTCTCACAGGGTCCCCCTTAGGATCTCTTGTAGGGCTGGTTTAATGGTGACAAATTCCTTCAGTTTTTGTTTGTTTGGGAAGACCTTTATCTCTCCTTCTATTCTAAATGACAGACTTGCTGGATAAAGGATTCTCGGCTGCATATTTTTTTCTGTCTAGCACACTGAAAACCTCGTGCCAATTCTTTCTGGCCTGCCAAGTTTCAAAAGAGAGATCAGTCACGAGTCTTATAGGTCTCCCTTTATATGTGAGGGCACGTTTACCCCTTGCTGCTTTCAGAATTTTCTCTTTATCCTTGTATTTTGCCAGTTTCACTATGATATGTCGTGCCGAAGATCGATTCAAGTTACGTCTGAAGGGAGTTCTCTGTGCCTCTTGGATTTCAATGCCTTTTTCCTTCCCCACTTCAGGGAAGTTCTCAGCTATTATTTCTTCAAGTACCCCTTCAGCACCTTTCCCTCTTTCTTCCTCCTCTGGGACACTAATTATGCGTATATTATTTCTTTTTAGTGTATCACTTAGTTCTCTAATTTTCCCCTCATACTCCTGGATTTTTTTATTTCTCTTTTTCTCAGCTCCCTCTTTTTCCATAACTGTATCTTCTAGTTCACCTATTCTCTCCTCTGCCTCTTCAATCTGAGCCGTGGTGGTTTCCATTTTGTTATGCATTTCGTTTAAAGAGTTTTTCAGCTCCTCGTGACTGTTCCTTAGTCCCTTGATCTCTGTAGCAAGAGATTCTCTGCTGTCAGCTATACTGTTTTCAAGCCCAGCGATTAATTTTATGACTATTATTCTAAATTCACTTTCTGTTATATTATTTAAATCCTTTTTGATCAGCTCATTAGCTGTTGCTATTTCCTGGAGATTCTTCTGAGGGGAATTCTTGCGCTTGGTCATTTTGGATAGTCCCTGGCGTGGTGAGGACCTGCAGGGCACTTCCCCTGTGCTGTGGTGTATAACTGGAGTTGGTGGGTGGAGCCGCAGTCAGACCTGATGTCTGCCCCCAGCCCACTGCTGGGGCCACAGTCAGACTGGTGCGTGCCTTCTGTTCCCCTCTCCTAGGGGCGGGATTCACTGTGGGGTGGGGTGGCCTGTCTGGGCTACTTGCACACTGCCAGGCTTGTGATGCTGGGGATCTGGCGTCTTAGCTGGGGTGGGTAGGCAAGGTGCACGGGGGCAGGAGGGGCAGGCTTAACTTGCTTCTCCTTAGGTGATCCACTTCAGGAGGGGCCCTGTGGCAGCAGGAGGGAGTCAGATCCGCTGCCGGAGGTTTGGCCCCGCAGAAGCGCAGAGTTGGGTGTTTGCGCGGAGCGAGCAAGTTACCTGGCAGGAACTGGTTCTCTTTGGGATTTTGGCTGGGGGATGGGCATGGGAGATGGCACTGGTGAGCGCCTTTGTTCCCCACCAAACTGAGCTCTGTGGTCCGTGGGCTCAGCAGCTCTCCTTCCCTTTGTCCTCCAGCCTTCCCGCTTTCTGAGCAGAGCTGTTAACTTATGACCTCCCAGACGCTAAGTCGCGCTTGCTGTGGGAACACAGTCCGTCAGGCCCCTCCGCTTTTTGCAAGCCAGACTCGGGGGCTCTGCTTGGCCAGCGAGCCGCCCCTCCGCCCCGGCTCCCTCCCGCCAGTCCGTGGAGCGCGCACTTCCTCGCCGCCCTTCCTACCCTCTTCCGTGGGCCTCTCGTCTGTGCTTGGCTCCGGCGACTCCGTTCTGCTAATCCTCTGGTGGTTTTCTGGGTTATTTAGGCAGGTGTAGGTGGAACCTAAGTGATCAGCAGGATGCGCGGTGCGCCCAGCGTCCTCCTACGCCGCCATCTTCCCTCTCTCCAACCTAGTAATGTATCCTTAACTTTTGCCTGTGCAGTAAGTTCTTCACTCATCTCGCTCTAACCGAACCGTATTCAGTCTCCCATTTTTCTTCTGCATGTGAAATAGCAAATGTCGACCTTAGTCAGAAGGTATTCAGAGTATATATAATGCTGTGTGTGTGAACACATACATGTGCAATACTAAAAGGAACAGCATCAACATAAAACCACAAAAATTTACAAAATATTTGAGTCAGTTCTTCCTTCAATAGCAAATAGTAAAATCACGGTATCTCAAACGAAACAAAGATTATAAAAGAAAATTCATGAGGCTTTTGTAACTTAGTTGACAGAAACATATGAGCATTCTATTATAGAAGTGAGGACATTAATTATAGATTTCTTGTCAGGAGAAATGAATGCATGTCTAAGCATGATGTAAGAGGGTCCCGTATTAACTACATTCTTTTATCCTATCAAGCAAGAAATTTCTATTAAATTTTACATTATTAAATATAAAAAGAATGCGAATCCATGATTTCCCGGATTGCTAAATCTTACTTTAAATACCACCCAGATATTTTGAAACCTCAAGTGTATTTTGATTAACATCTTTATCTGGTACAGCAAATGAAATTGATTCTAACTCCTTCTGCTCCATGCTGCCCTAGCTTCCTTCTTCACAGCCCAATAATATTACCTTTAATAAAATCATATTTACTCTAGTAAATTGGTTGCCTAAAAATATCTAAAGATAGAAAAACACATTTTTTTTTTTCTGGATCATGTAACTGAGATGGCACTTACTCGAAGTTTCCATTCCAATATTCAAGACTACTGATTTTAAATTAGAAATGAATTAAAACCAAAAAGTGCTATTTTTATATTAAAAATATTTCCCAAATTATCTCTAAAAGGGAGTAATTTAATATTAACATTAAATGACGCCTGTACATCACAGAATATGGCAAAGTCGGAAGCTTTAGCTTTTGGCCCCTCCACTGAGACAACTATGGAACTAGTAGGAACTGTCTAAAGCAACTATTTTAGAATTCTAAAGTCTAGTTTTACTTTAAGGGAGATTCTTGATGGAGAAAGACTCATAGTCTGCTGAAGTTTGAATTTCCTTTTGCAGCTACCATTCCCTATTCCTATGGATACATCAGACCACACCCTGAGTGTGACTTACTGTTGTCAGCGTGGGGAAATAGGGATCTTCTCCTCCTAAAATTTGGCTTTCACATTCTTACTGCTGCCATTGACTTTTGCCATTGACTTTCACATTCTTACTGCTGCCATTGAAGAGCTATACAGAGGCCATTGGTTTAACCCACATGGGCTGAAGGGCTCATTGGTGCAAGGGAGTTTAAAAGTGTATCTCTTTAAAGTTCTTCATACACACACACACACACACACACACACACACACACACATATTATATATACACACATATACACACAGATATATATATATATATATGTATATATTATAAATTGGATACAGGCATCTAAGGGGATTAAAATGCGGACTGAGGAGATAATGGAACAGAGACTGCAGTGATCACACACAAGAGGGAAGATAATCTTTGCAAAAATTGTTTGGGAAAGATCACTGAATAAGTAGATGACTGCAGTCTTAACAGCAGAAATAACAGCAATCCTGGATGGAGGGACGAAATGATTAATACAATATTTGAAATATCCAGTTCTCAACAAATAATTACAAAACATATCAAACACACACACACCTGAAATTATGGCTCAGTCACTGATAAAAAGAACTTGATAGGAACCACCCATGAAGAAGCCCAGACAGTGGACTTACTACACCAAGACTTTAACAGTTTAAATGTGCTCAACAATTTGGAGAAAATCATGAAGAAGTAAAGGAAATCAGGAAAACAATAAATGGATTGCTATGGAATGTCAGTAAATAAATCTATAATATAAAAAGACACCAAATAAAATTATGTATCTAAAAACTACAATATCTTAAATAAAAATGTTACTTAAGGGGTTAAAAATATACTTGAACAGACAGAAGAGAACTTAAATGTAGGACAACTGAAATTAACAGATTGAGGTGCACAAAGAATAAATAATAATGCATAAAGTTTAAGGAACCTATGGGATACTGTTAAGTGTATCACTGTGGGCATTATGGAAATCCCAAAAAGAAGAAAAAGAGGGAAAGGGCTGGAGAGAATATCTGAAGAAATAATGAATGAGAACTCCATAAATATGAAATATATGAATCTGCATGTCCAGTTAGCTCAAATAATTCCTAAACAGAATAACTCAAAGAGATAGCACACCAAGACACATTATAAACAAACTGTCAAAAATCAGAGAATCTTGAAAGCAGCAAGAAGCAACTCATTATATAAAAGAAATACACAATGAGATTAGCAGCTATTTTCTTATAAAATATGGAGGACAGAAGACAATGTAGTAATATAGTTAAAGTGCTGATATTTGAGTCTTGCAACACAAAGCTATGGAAAGAAATCATACACACCCCCACACCCCCACACACACCCACTTCTTTATCCATTCATTCATTCGTTGATGGATATTTGAGCTCTTTTCATAATTTCACTATTCATAATGCTGCTATAAACATCAGGGTGCATGCATCCCTTCAAAATAGTATTTCTGTATTCTTTAGGTAAATACATAGTAGTGCAATTTCTGGATTGTAGGGACATTCTATTTTTAACTTTATTTTTAACTTTATGTCCCCCTTGCCTCAGGGGACATATCTAGAAAATAGTTGCTATGGCCGGTATCAAAGAGGTTACTGCATGTGTTCTCCTCTAGGATTTTGATGGTTTTAAGTTTTGCATTTATGTATTTATCCATTTTGAATTTCTTTCTTGTATGGTATAAGAAAGTGGTCCAGTTTCATTCTTCTGCGTGTCGTTGGCCAGTTTTCCCAGAACCATTTGTTGAAGAGACTTTCTTCCATTGGATAGTGTTTCCTGCCTTGTCTAAGATTAATTGACCATATGGTTGTGGGTTCATTTCTGAGTTTTCTATTCTGTTGTATTAATCTATATGTCCATGTTTGCAACATTACTGTCTTTATCACTACAGCTTTGTAATATACTTGTAAGTACAGAATTGTAATGCTTTCAGATTTGGTTCTCTTTTTCAAGATTGCTTTGACTATTTGGGGACTTTTGTGGTTCCATACAAATTTTAGGATGGTTTGTTCTAGCTCTGTGAAAAATGCTGGTCCTGTTTTAATAAGGATTGTATTAAATCTGTGGATTGCTTTGGGTAATAAAGACATTTTAACAATATTTGTTATTGTTAAATAACATTCTTCCAATCCATGGAATGGAGCATGGAATGCTTTTCCATTTCTTTGGGTCTTCAATTTCCTTCATCAGTGTTTTATACTCTTTGGAGTAAAAATCTTTTAGCTCTTTGGTCTGGCTTATTTCTAGGTATCTTATTGTTTTTGGTGCAATTGTAAAAGGGATTGATTCCTTATTTTCTCTTTCTGCTTTTTCATTATTGGTGTATAGAAATGCAACAGATTTCTGTACATTGATTTTGTATCCTGCAACTTTACTGAATTTCTGTTTTAGTTCTAGCAAAACTAGAACTAGAACTTGAACTTTTGGTAGAGTCTTTGGGTTTGCTGTATATAGTATCACGTTATCTGCAAATAGTGAATGTCTGACTTCTTCCTTGCTGATTTGGATGCCTCTTATTTCTTTTTGTTGTCTGATTGCTGAGGCTAAGACTTTCAGTATTATGTTAAATAACAGTGGTGGGAGTGGACATTCCTGTTTTGTTCCTTACCATTGTGGAAAAGTTCCCAGTTTTTCCACATTGAGAATGATATTAGCTGTGGGTCTTTCATACATGGTCTTAATGACACTGAGGTGTGTTCCATCTATCTCTACTTTGTTGAGGATTTTTATCAAGAATTGATGTTGTATCCTCTCAAATGCTTTTTCTGCACCTATTGAGAGTATCATCTAGTTCTTACCCTTTATTTTATTAATTGGTATATCACGTTGATTTGTAAATATTGAATCATACTTGCAGCCCAGGTATAAATCCCACTTGACTGTGGTGAACAATTCTTTTAATGTACTGTTGGACTCAATTGGCTAGTATTTTGTTGAGAATATTTGCATCCATGTTCATCATGGTTACTGGTCTGTAGCTCTCTTTTTCAGTGGAGTCTGTTTTTGGAATCAGGGCAGTGCTAGCCTCATAAGATGAGTTTGAAAGTTTTCCTTCAATTTCTATTATTTAGAATAGTGTGAGAAGAATAAGCATTATTCATTCTTTAAATGTTTGGTAGAGGGGCACCTGCATGCTCAATCTGTTAAGCATCAGACTCTTGATTTTGGCTCAGGTCGTGATCTCACTGTTCGTGAGATCAAGCCCTGCATCAGGCTCTGCACTATTAGTGCAGAGTCTGCTTGGGATTCTCTCTCTCCCTCTATCTCTCTCTGCCCCTCGCTGCTCACTCACTGGCTCTCTCTCAAAAATAAATAAACATTAAAAAATTTTGGTAGAATTTCTTTGGAAAGCCATCCAGCTCTGGACTTTTGTTTGTTCAGAGATTTTTTTACTATTGTTTCAATTTCTTTCCTTCTTCTGTTGAAGTTTTCTGTTTCTTCCTATTTCAGTTCTGATAGTTTATGTTTCTAGAAATTTATCCATTTCTTCCAGATTGTCCAAGTTGTTAGCAATTAGTTTTTTATAACATTCTCTTATAATTGTATTTTTATGGTATTGGTTGTTCTTTCTCCTCTCTCATTTCTTCTATTTATTTGGGTCCTTTCTGTTTTCTTTTGATAAATCTGGCTAGGAGTTTATCAATGTTATTAACTTTTTCAAAGAGCTCCTGATTTCATTGATATATTGTATTGTTGTTGTTGTTTAGTTTTATATCATTTTTTTTCCTGCTCTAATATTTATTATTTCCCATATTCTGCATTTAGGCTTCATTTTTTTTCTAGCTCCTTTAGGTGTAAGGATTGGTAGTTTGATACTTTTCTTTCTTCTTGTGGCAGGCCTCTATTGCTGTATATTTCCCTTTTAAAATCACCTTTTCTCATCCCATTTTGGACCATTGTGTTTCCAGTGTAATTTGTTTTACGTATTTTTTTTTTTAAATTTCTTCTTTGATTTCCTGGTTGACTCATTCATTGTTTATGAACATGTTGTTTAGTCTCCATGTATTTGTGGCCTTTCTAATTTTTTCTTGTTGTTGACTACACATTTTATAGGGTTTGGTTAGAAAATATGCATCGTAGTCTCAATTGTTTTGTATTTGTTGAGGGCTGATTTGTGACCTAGCATGTGTCACAAAGCATCTATTCTGGGTAATTTCCCACGTGCATTTGAAAAGAATGTGTATTCTGATGCTTTAGGATGGAACATTCTGAATAGATCTGTTAAGTCCATTTGCTTTAGGTGTCATTCAAAGCTTGATTCCTTGTTCATATTCTGCTTAGACCATCTGTCCTTTGTTATAAGTGGGGTGTTAAAGTCCTCCACTATTTTTATATTATCATCAATGAATTCCTCTATGCTTGTTATTAATAGTTTTATATATTTGGATGCTCTCATGTTGGAGGTATAAATATTTAAATTGTTAAATTTTCTTGTTGGATAGTCCCCTTTATTATGATATAGTGTCCTTCTTTGTCTTTTCCTACAGTATTTGTTTAAATCTATTTTTTTCCATCATAAGAATATCTACTCCAACTTTTTTTTGATGTTCATTTGCATGATATATGTTTCTCCACCCCCTTTCTTTCAATCTACAGGTGTCTTTAGATCTAAAATGAGTCTCTCATAGGCAGCATAGAAATGGATCTATTTGTTTTTATCTGTTTTTACACCTTATTTTTTCTGATAGGAGCATTTAGTCCATTTACATTCAGAGTAATTATTGATAGATGTGTATTTAGTGCCATTTTATCACTTGTTTTGTCATTGTTTCTGGTGATTTTTCTCTTTCTCTCTCTTTTCTTTTTCACTTTTGGTCTTTGCTTTCCACCCGAGGCAAACTCTTTAATATTTCTTGCAAGGATGGTTTAGTGGTCACAAACTCCATTAGTTTTTCTTTGGCAAACTCTATGTCTCCTTCTATTCTGAATGATAGCCTTGCTGGTTAGAGTATTCTTGGCTGCAGATTTTTACCATTCTGCACTTTGAATATATCATTTCAGTCCCTTCTTGCTTGCCAAGTTTCTGTTGAGAGATCTGTAGCTAGCCTTATGGGTCTTCCCTTGTAAGTTAGAAATATGTTCTGTCTTGCTAAGATTTTTTTTCTTTATCACTATAATTTGCAAATTTAATTATGGTATGTCTTGGTGTTGGCCGGCTTTTATTGATTTTGATGGGAGTTTTCTGTGCCTCTTGGATCTTGACGTCTGTTTCCTTCCTCAGATTATGGAAGTTTTCAGCTATTATCCCCTCAAATAAATGTTCTGTCCCTTTTTCTCTCTCCTTCTGGGACTCCTATAATATGAATCTTATGTTTGATAGAGTCACAGAGTTCCCAATGTCTATTCTCATGTTCCATAATTCTTTCCTTCTTTTGTACAGCTTCATTATTTTCCATTATTTTATCTTCAATATCACTTATTCACTCCTCTGCTTCTTCCCATTTTGTGTTCATTACATCAAGTCTATTTCAAATCTCAGTTATTGCATTTTTCATTTCTGACTTATATTTTTTAACTCTCTTAACTCTGCAGTAAGGGCCTCTCTGAAGTCTTCCTTTTTTTCTCAAGCCCAGTGAATATCCTTATTATGGTTGCTTTAATTCTCCATCAGACATGTTATTTATATCTGTGCCATGTAGATCTCTGGAGTTGACCTTATCTTGTCATTTCATTTGGGATGAACACTGCTCTCTTAGCGTTTTGTCTAAGTATCTTCTTCCCTGTGTTAGAAAAGTCCATTGTTTCCTGCTTCTGAGAGTAGTGGTTTTATGAAGAAGAGGTCATAGAATGTCCAGGGCCTAGTGCTTTAGGGAGTGTCTCTCGTGTGTTCTGCATATAGTCTGCTGTCATGCTTTGGCTGCTCTATTCTTCAGGTTGGTTGTCTGCAGAGGCTCACCTTGTCTCCAGTGGGCAGTTTCTGGTCCTTGGCCAGAATGTGGCGAGTTTTAAGTAGGTGTGCTCTGGTCTGCTTATTAAATGAGACCTGATAATACTTCCACTAGGAACGAAGCCCTGCAGAACTCTCTGGTTGGGAGACGTGGTGAGGGCAGGGGTTTCTGCTGATCTCCTGGAGAAGGGACCCACTGTGCTGATACTGAGGCAAACTTGACTGAGAAAGGCAGTAGTGGGACTTGGCATAAGCATGTTTGGCAGTCAGTGTAGGGGCTGAGCTACTTTCTGAAGGTTTCTCTGCATTTATGCTGATGGGTGAGGGAGGAAAATGGTGCCAGCCGGCTCCTTCGTTCCCAGAGAGATGTCGCTGTGAATGTTGCCTCTCAGGGATGCACTTCAAGAAAAGCAAACAGTCTCCCCACTGTGTGTACCAGGAGTTTTTCAGTTGGCTATTTCCAGGCAGTCTGCCCTCAGGTTGTTTGCCTGCCTTTTCTCCAGGAGCAGGTAGTGCCTTCAGGTCTCTATCCCAGCTACACCCACAGACTTTTAAAACTCCATTCTTGAAGACCTATTGGTTGCAAGAACTCATGAAAATGAGCCCCTCTCATTTTCCCAGGTAGTGGCTTTGGGGAAGTGTTCTTGTGCATTCCCCTATGTGCTTCTCTCTTTCTGGTCTTTCTCTGTGACTATGGCTCCTTCTCCTCTGCAGCACTCATGGTGTCTTTCTCTCCCAAACAGCATCTCTGCCCTTCCCAACTTCTTCAATGTGGCTTTTTCTGTCCCTTTATTTGTGTTAGAAAATAAAAGTGAAGTTATCCACCATAAGATGGCCAACAGGATTACCAAAAGCTCTGGTCCCTAACTTACAGGCTCCTCTTGCAGGTTCTTCCTGTTCAGCTGACTGCATGTGCAAAATTGCCACAAACGTGGAAGAGATACTATAAATTACCCCTCCTGCTTGGGCTCAGGACTCAGACCTTTGGAGACATTGTCTCCTCTGAACCCACCAGTGTGAAATAAAACTCTGATTCACAATGATCTCCGAGTTCCACTTGGTTTCTCCACCAGCAATCTAGCCTGGTTCCGTAACATATTTGGCTCCCTGACCAGGAAACCCAACTGTGCTGGCCCCTAGTTGCCACCAGTTTGGAAAAACGGCGGGGCAGAGAGGGAACAGGAATTGCTGAGGAAGAGGCATCTCTGCCACGTTGTTCGGCAGCTTCCAAACCTGATTGCCTCAGTCTGGCTCCACTCTGTCATTCCTGCAGGACTTGAAGAGACATGGTAGGTGCAGACCTGAGCCCCACCATTGGAAGCGATAAGACTGGGGCCCAAATCTAGTCAGGCCCTATCACAAGAGTGGAAGGGGGACCTGATCACTCCCCAGAGGCTCAGAGGTCTCACAGTTAGGATTTGGTGAGAGGAATGTGATAACCTCCACCATGTTTGTGTGTGTGAGTGTGTGGCCTAGCCTGGCTCTCCTGTCAAGTTCGAATCTGTGGCTCCATGGACGGGCACCCTTAAGGTCCCTAAAAGTCTACATAGTCTAAGTGGGCTCTCCTGTGTCATGGTGAAAGGCATACAGTCCAGGGCAGCATCAGAATACACACCGATTGCAAGTCATAAAGCTAAGTCTGCTATGGCCAAGCCTCACCTAAAGCCTCCCTCCCCCAGGAATGCAACCAGTGAAGCATCTGATTGGTCCTCTCATCTGAGGGGATACTCCCCTTTGTCTTTGGGACACTGGACATGGGAAAAATTAGTAATGGGGTCAAAACAGAGTAAGCCCACGATACTCAAGGTCATGCTTAAGAACTTCAAAAAGGGATTCTCTGGTGACTATGGGATGAAAATGACACCCGGAAAGTTATGGACCCTTTGTGAACTAGAATGGCCCATGTTCAATGTAGGATGGCCCTCAGAATGAACATTAGATATCTAGGTGGTCTGGCAGGTTTGGCCAGTAGTCACTGGAAACCCAGGTCACCCTGACCAATTTCCAGATATCGATTCCTGGCTTGAAATTGTATCAAATTCTCCACCTTGGGTGTGATTCATCCATAACATGCAAAGACAGACAAAGATTTTAGCTGCCTCATCCAGAGAACTGAAGAAGCAGCTTACTATTTCCCTGGTATTTGCGGAAGACCCAGAGAAGGACCCCATCTTTCCTCCACCTTATGACCCCACAGAGGCCCATCCCCCCCCCACCACTCAGGGACCTGAAACTCTTCCACTGGCCTTCTCTCCTCCACCCTCAGACCCTGAGAATCCTCTCTCACCAGGACCAATAGCCAGATGGTGCCCCAGACCTGGACCTGGTGCACTTCAAATGCCAGTAAGGGAAATGAGAGAACCTGAAAGACAGAATGAGTATGGAACAGTCCATCCCAGCCATTCTATGATGTGTTATCAGCCCTTCTCTAAAACAAACCTCCTTAATTGGAAACACAACACTCCATCATACTCTGAAAAGTGACAAGCAATGGCCAACTTGATAGAGTCTCTCTTCAAGATGCACTGACTGACCTGGGAAGATTGCCAGCCCCTGTTTAATACAGAAAAAAGGAAGATAATTAGGGAGGCAGTACAGTACCCAGAAGACCACGTGACACCAGGGATCAATGACCCTGTTGCCTGGGTTCAAGCTGCTGCATCTGAAGAAAGCCCGACATAGGACTTCACCACAGAAGAAGAACAGCCTTACATCTGATGGCACCAAGAAGCTTTCCTTCAGGGAATTAAGCTGGAGCCAAAAAGCTCATGAACAGGACTAAAATATCATCACTCAGCAACCTGGGGAGTCTCCCAGAGACTACTATGAAAGACTATGTGAGGCATACCGGGTCTACACTCCATTTGACCTTGAGGCACTAGAAAGTCAACAGATGGTAAATACCTCCTTTGTGGCCCATGCTGTCCTAGACATCAGGAGAAAACTCCAGAAGCTAGAGGGCTTTGCTGGGGTGAATATCTCTCAGTTGATAGAGGTCACCAATAAAGTTTTCATGAACAGGGAAGTCACAGTTGAGAGGGAATCTGAAAAAAGACTAAAGAAGAGGGTCACCCTTTTCACAGAAACATTGAAAGAATTGGACAATGCAGAGATGGGGAAGCTTCAACCACCAAAGAGGGGAAGGCCCAGAGCCCCCTTAGCAAAGGACCAATGTGCCTACTGCAAGGAAAAGGGTCACTGGAAGAACGAGTGCCCAAATTGGAAGGGGCCCCCAAAACCCAGCTGATATAAGGAGGAACCTGGGGACCTTATTGGTCTGGCTGAGATCTAATCAGACTGAAGGGGACTGGACTCTTTCTCTCTTGACCCCCATGAGCCCACAGTCAAAATGAAAGTGGGTGGCCAGACAATGACTTTTATGGTTGACACCAGAGCTGAACATTTGGTTGTCACTTCCCCAGTAGCCTCTTTCAGCCAAAAGATAGCGACCATCCTTGGGGCTACTGGGATACTGGCGATACAACAAACCTTCTGCCAAGCCTGACAATTTGAACTTGGGGGTCACAAAATCCAGCACGAGTTCCTCTACTTTGCTGACTGTCCAATTCCCCTCCTGGGCTGAGATCTACTCTCCAAACTTAGGGCCCAAATAACTTTTGAACCCACTGGACATACTAGCCTCCAATTAAACCCAAGGCAGGGGGAAGCCCTGGTCTTGGCAATCACCACACCAAGGGAAAAGGGATGGAGACTATTCTGTGCTCAAACCCAACCCTGTAATCCATCAGAGTTCAGGCTTTCCTTCCCCTCCATATTGCCTGAAGATAACCCACCTGGACTAGCCCAGAATCAGGCCCCCATCATTGTTGATCTGATCCCTGGAGCACAACCCCAAAGACAGAGGCAGTATCCCCTTTCACTCAAGGCTAGAATGGGCATCCAGGAGAACCTGACCTCAGAGAAACAGGTGTCCTGATTGAATCCCAATCGGCTTGGAATACCCCACTCTTGCCAGTCAAGAAGCCAGCAGGAGGACACCAGCTGTTCAGGATTTGAGGGCCATTAACAAGGTAACTGTTACCCTACAGCCAGTGTTTCCAAACCAGTACACCATCCTGACCTAAATTCCAAGGTTGGCCAGATGGTTCACATGCCTATACCTGAAGGATGCCTTCTTGTGCCTCCACCTATTTCCTCAAAGTCAACCACTGTTTGCTTTTGAATGGACTGAACCCATTATACGGAGCCAGGGTTAGGGTGACCTGGACATGACTCCCCCAAAGATTCAAGAATTCACCTTCTCTCTTTGGGGAAGTGCAGGCTGAGGACCTCGCCGACTTTCCAAGAGAAAACACAGGGTGTATCCTTCTCCAATATGTGGACAACCTCTCCCATGCCAGCGACACCCACAAGAATTGTACAAGAGGCATAGAAGCCCTCCTACAACTCCTGTCTGACTTGGGGTATTGGGTCTCTTGGAAAAAGGCACAGATTTGCCAATAGCAGGTCCAATATCTGGGCTTCCTCCTCACACAAAGAAAAAAAGATTAGGACCGGAAAGAAAAAAGGTTATTACACTGCCACAGCCCCAAACAAAATGAGGTTTTCGTAAATTCTGAGGGGCTGCAGGGTTCTGTTGCATTTGGATTCCTGGATTCTCAGCCATAGCAAGACCTCTTTATGATCTGTTTGGTGGGGGAGGCAGACTGGGAGCCCCCGCCCTGGACTGAGGAAGCAAGGGCCACTTTCACAGAAATAAAGTCGGCTCTGGGGTGAGGCCCAGCTCTGGGCTTACCTGACACAGAAAAACCCTTCACCCTCTTTGTACACAAAAAAGATAAAATAGCCCTCAGAATCCTCACTCAGACCATAGAGCCCTGGCAATGGCCAGTAGCCTATGTGTCTAAAAAACTTGATTCTGTGGCTGCAGTGTGGCCAGTGTGTCTTGGGGCGCTTGTGGCCACAGTCCTACTCATCAAGGAGGCAGACAAACTTACCCTAGGACAAAAACTTAGTGTCAAGGTGCCACACATGTTCATGTCCCTCATGAACACACAGGGATATCATTTCCTCACCAGCTCTCGGCTGACACAACATCAAAGGCTTTTCTGTGAAAACCCAAGCGTTACTCTCCAAACAGTAAGGACACTAAATCCAGCCACTTTCCTCCCCACGGAAGAAGGGGAACGTGACCATGACTTTTCTGAAGTAACAGATGAAAGCTGTGCCAGGCCTCCGAGACCAGGCTATAAAAACCCCAGAGATCACCCTGTTCAGCAACGGGTGCAGCAACTTACAAGAGGGCAGCCGAAAAGCAGGGTGCGTGGTAACCACAACTACCGAAGTTTTAGAAGCCAAAGCATTAAAGAAGGATGGTCAGCACAATGAGCTGAACTATATGCCCTAACCCGAGCCCTCATCCACAGCAAGGGCAAATGAGTCAAATTTATACTGACTTTTGGTATACCTTTGCTACCGTGCATGTACATGGGGCCATCTATAAAGAAAGAGGCCCCCTTACTGCTGCAGGAAAGACTATCAAAAACAAGGAAGAAATACTAAAACTCCTCGAGGCCATATGGCTGCCAGACAAAGTAACTAACCTGCCTTATAAGGGACAGCAGAAGGGAAACGACCCCATAACTTGAGGAAATTGCTTGGCTGACAAAGCAGTCAGAGCTGCCGCCTGCGATGACCCAGGAGAGGCTCCCACCTACACCACGACCCTCGTGCCCCCAAGGGAGGCCTTTCTTGCCCCTTTACACAAGAGAGGAAAGACATTGGGCCTCAACAGAAGGGTTCACTCTAAACAAAAAAGGATGGCGGGTCACACCAAATGGACACATCTTTGTCCCCTCATCAATGGGAAAACAACTGTTCAAAGACTATCACCAGCTCATGCACCTGGGAAAAAATGCACTGGAGGCCCTCCTCAAAAAGAGTTACTATATCAGCCAGCTGCTGGCATTATGCTGGACAGTCAGTGAACAATGTGTAACATGTAGCAAGAACAACACCCAGTCTGCCCCACGGCCCCCACCTGGCATACAAAGGATGGGGGGCCCCCCCTTTCGAAGACTTGGAGGTGGACTTCACAGATACACAACCAAGCAAGGGATTCAGGCACCTCCGTGTAATAATCTGCACATAGTCAGGATGGGTCAAAGCCTTCCCAACCAGGACGGAAAGGAGTCATGAGGTGGCCAAAGCTCTTCTATGGGAAACCGTGCCTCGGTATGTCTGCCCTTAACCATACACAGTGACAATGGACCTGCATTTGTGGTGGACGTTATACAAACTCTGAACATTACCTGGAAACTGCACACTGACCACAGAGCTCAGGAAAGGTAGAATGGATGAATCGCACACTCAAAGAAACCCTGGCTAGGTTCTACCAGGAAACTAATCTCTCATGGCAAGGTTTACTGCCATTGGCCCTCTTGCATGCCCGCTGCATGCCTGGGGCACTGGGATTCTTCCCGCTCGAGTTAGAATATGGACAGCCCCATACATAGGAAAACTCCCAGGAGACCTGCACCAGATTGGAGATAAGGAAGTAAGAGAACAGCTTCAAACCTTCGGGACAGTCCTAAATAAGTTACAAAGATACACCATAGAGAGGGTCCCAATTTCCATAGGGACCCCCATCCATCCCTTTTTGCCAGGAGACTCTATATGGGTCAAAGACTGGAAAAGGGAACCTCTTAAGCTGAAGTGGACTGGGCCTCATACCGTTATTCTAACAACTCCTACCTACAGCCCTCAGTGTTTCAGGAATCACTCCATGGGTCCATCACTCCAGAGTGAAGAAGGCCAACTCCAAAGAGCCCTCAACCTGGCAAAGTGATTCAGACCCAGTCAACCCGCTTAAATTGACCCTGAAAAAGATGCCGGCACCTGAGATCTTCAGCCCTGCTCTAGCCACACCCCGGAAGGTGGCTGGCCTGCGCATGGCAGAAGCTTAAGGAATGAAATGTGTGGACCAAGCCCAAGGGCTTGGATGCAACTCTGCCAACCCTTGCCCCTTACCGGTGTCACAACTCTGATCCTGCTTCTTACTGTTGGACTGATAGAGGCTGCCCCAACAAATTGGATATGGGACAAAAGATGCATGCTGGGCCTCACCATACCTCCTCTGGATGGGAGGACTATTAAGTATGGCCTGTATTTTATGTTAACCTCTCTCACTCTCACAATTGTCATATACCCACCTTGCCCCAGGATTGTATCAGACAGTAAGGACAGTATCCCATGGTAACGGGGACACAAGAGCATTCAGCTCCCTCACCTTCTCCACAAAGGTTGTTATAAGGGAAAGACACCCACTCTTTGCCAATCACCAGATGCTCAATCACATAAGTTTTGGGCTGTAGAAATAACCCAAACTAGCAGGCACCCATGTAACAAACAGAGCCTCCAGAAAGGAAAATGAGCCTGCTATACATACCTTCCCCAACTAGGGATGTCAGATGGGGGAGGGGTACAAGATAGCATCCTCCAAAAGGTCATAAAGGAAACCAAGGTCAAGCTAATACAGTCCATAAAGGCAACCACCCCAGTACCCTACCAGGGTTTAAATCTTTCAGCTTTTAACCAAATGCTTACCAATTCCCTGCTCTGGCATTGGGCCAACACTACCCTACCAGTCCTCCATGAAATGGATAATCACACCCAAACCTGTTGGATGTGCTTACCTCTCTGCCAGAGAGATTACTTAGCCACTCCCATCCCTTTGGGCTGGGAAGCTCCTGAAAATCTCACAGCCAAGGTCACCATCTTAATTGGACCCTTGGCCACTGGGGTCTGTCTCATGAATGCTGATAATCTAACTTGCACAGTCCCTGAAGTTATAGACGGCACCTCCCTATGAGGGAAAATATAACCTTAAATAAGAATACAACCTTATGTTCACTTCCTGGGGTTTTCTACCTGTGCTCCAATTTGGCCTACCAATTCTTGGAGGCCAACTGGACTCACATGTGCTACTCAGTCTTCCTAACCCCCAAGATCTCTGTATACACTGAAGATCAGTTCCTAACAGCCTTTCGCCCCAAGCCTTGAGCTAAATGGGTAGTCTTGCTTCCCATCCTGATAGGAACAGGAATTGCAACAGGTGGCAGACTCCCTAGTAAACTTACCAAACCAAAAAAAATCCCTGGCAGCAGTGTCCCTCCAAAACAGGCGAACCCTTGAGTTCCTCACTTCAGAAAAAGGAGGCATTTGTATTTTTCTGGGGGAGGAATGTTGCTATTTTGTAAAGGGAACAATCCAACATAGCCAACGGGAAATTATCAGTCAATGGAAAGGATGAGACCCCACAAACTGGACATCCTGGCTTCCTGACCTGGCAGGACCCCTCCTTTCCATAATTTTACTTGTGACCATCGGCCCCTGTATCCTAAACACCCTGGTATGCTTCATGGAAAACACCGTTGCTCGCCAAACTGCAACAGGCATCTTAGCCCTCTGAGGGTCCCAATCCCTAGACCTAGAGGGTGATGCCTAGGAAAAAAGATTTTTAAAAAGGCACCAAAGGGGGGAATGTTGGGAAAATAAGTAAAGCTAGGCACCATAAAATGGCCGATGGGACTAACACAAGCTCTGGTTCCTAGTTTAGAGACTCCTCTTCTGGGTTCTTCCTGTTCTGCTTGCCTTGCACGAAATTGCCATGAATTCGGAAGAGACAACACTATAAATTACCCCTCCTGCTTGGGCTTGGGGCTCAGACCTTTGGAGGGATTGTGTCTTCTGAGCCTGCCAGTGTGAAACAAAACTCCAATCCCCCAAGATCTCTGAGTGCCGCTTGGTTTCTCTGCCGGAGATCCAGCCTGGTTCCATAACAGTTGCAGCGTTTGCTCTATCAACAGTTGTTGATTTTGGGGGTATTTAGAATGATTTGACAGTTATTTAGATGTTTTCAAAGGACGAGATAAGCCGAGCGTCCTCCTACTATGCCACCAGCTTAGGTCCTCTCTTACACTGAAAGAATTATAACACATTACTGTGAACAATTGTGTGTTCAATTGTGGGATTTAGATAATTCAGATGAAACGGAAACATTCCTAAAAACACACAAATTACCAAAACTGACTCAGGAAGAAATAGAACGCTCAACACACCTATACGAAGTGCTGGCTTTGTAATCGAAACCACCCAACAGAGAAATGTCCAGGACCAAATGGCTTCAGTGGTGACTCTCCCAAATATTTATATAATAAACACCAATCCCAGTTAAACCTTTATAAAAAAATGAAGAGGAGTGAACACATTCTTTGAGACTAAATTATTACTCCAAAGCCAGATATAAAAATTTCAAAAAAAAAAAGAAAATAACAGATCAATACCCCTAAAGAATATTCTCAAGAAATGTACCAGCAAACTGAATCAACAAGTTTAAAGGATTACACAGGCCTAAGATTTATCAAAATAATAAAATAGTGGTTAAAAATAGAAAAGTAATAAAATATTATACATCACTGAAATGAAAAGAATACAACACATGATCAATTGATAAAAAGAATTTCACAAAATTCAACCCCTTTTTTACGAATAAAACATTCAGCAAATTAAGAACCGATGGGAATATCCTTATTATAATAAAAAGCACCCATGAGAAGTCTAATTTTTCATACTCAAGGGTGAAAATTTGAAATATTTTCCCCTCAGTTTAGGAGCAGGACAAGAATACTCATTTTACTGTTATTTTATGTATTTATTTTTTTTAACGTTTATTTTTGACAGAGAGAGAGACAGAGACAGAGCATGAGTGAGGGAGGGGCAAAGAGAGAGGGAGACACAGAATCTGAAACAGGCTCCAGGTTCTGAGCTGTCAGCACAGAGCCCCACGTGGGGCTTGAACTCGCGGACAGTGAGATCATGACCTGAGCTGAATTCGGACGCTCAACCGACTGAGCCACCCAGGCACCCCTTACTGACTATTTAACATTGTTATGTTAGTACTAACCAGATCAGTGAGACAAGGAAAATAAATAAAAGTCACGTAAGTTAGAAATGAAGGGAAAACTATCTCTAATTGTAACACAATGCAAATGTATGTATATATGTATACACAAACACACACACATACAAATCTACTAGAGACAACTTAGCAAAATTTCAGGGTTCCAGATCACACACACACACACACACACACAGTGGGCTTTTCTATACAACAGTAAACAACCCAAAAGGGAAATTAGGAAAGCAATTTCATTTAGTTTAACATCCAAAAGAATACAATATCCATGAAAATATTTAACCAAGGAAGTAAGAGAGTGCTACCCTGAAGACTAAATTGTTGTTGAAATAAATTTTAAAAGACATAAATAAATGGAAAGATATTTTACATTCATAAATTGGCAGATGTAATATTATGAAGACGTCAGTATTTTCCAAAGCCACCTACAGCTTCATTGTATTCTCTATCAAACTTCCAATGGATTTTTTAAAAAGAGAAATGGAAAGCAGATTTATATGGAAATACAGGAGGCTCCAAACAGTCAGAAAATTTTTGAAAAAAGGGAACAAAGTAGGAAGACTCAAACTTCTTTTTTTTCAAAATTGACTCCAAAGCTGCAGTGTTCAAAACAGTGTGGCACTGATATATGGACAGTCATCAAGACCAACGGAATATGTTTGAGAGTTCAGAAATCCATCCAAATATCTTTAGTCAATTGATTCTCAACAAGAAAGCTGAAGACATGCATGTAGAAAAAATAGTTTCTTCAGCAAATGGTTGACAACTGCATTTTCACATGCAAAAGAATGAGTTTGGGCACCTACTTCACTTTATATACAAAAATTAACTCAACATGGATCAATAACCTAAATATAGAAATTTAAACCATAAAAATATCAGAAAAAGATAAATCTCCATGACCTCGGATTTGGCAATAGATTTTTAGAGTGAACACCAAAAGGAAAAGCCTACCCACAAACACAGACACAAGAGATACATTGTACTTCAAAACTCAAAAACCTTTCATGCATCAAAATACACAATTAAGAATGTGAAAAGAAAACCTACAGAAATGGAGAAAATATTTCCAAATCATATAAAAAGTTTAAAATCCAGATAAATGTGTAATATCCAGAATCTATCAAGAGCTCTCATTTTCTCAACAAAAGGACAAACACAATTTTAAAAATGAGCAAAGAAATAAAACAAACATTTCACCAAAGCAGATATACAAATGGCAAGCAGGCACATTGAAAAAGATGTTCAGAGGGGCACCTGGGTGGCTCAGTCTGCTGAGCGTCTGACTTCGGCTCAGGTCATGATCTCACAGCTTGTGAGTTCGAGCCCCACGTCGGGCTCTGCTGACAGCTCAGAGCCTGGAGCCTGTTTCCAATTCTGTGTCTCCCTCTCTCTCTGCCCCTCCCCCACCCGTGCCATGTCTCTGTCTGTCAAAAATAAATAAACATTAAAAAAAAAGCTAAGAAAAAGATGTTCACAATCCTTAGTCATTAAGGAAGTGCGGGTCAAACCACAGTGAGGTACCACTGCACGCAACTAGTATGACTTTAATTAAGAAAGTGGAAGTTAATAACTATTGCCATGATTTTGACGAATAAGGAATCCCCATCCATTGTGGTAGAGAATGTAAAATAGTGCAGCCTCTGTGGAAAACAGTTAAACAGAACGTTCAGTAATTATGTTCCTAGGTATAAACCTTAAAAAGAAAACAAAAACAAAAAATGTATATCTACACAGAAACTTGTTTCCAAGGTGTGTAGTAGCTTTATTCATACGAGCTAAAAAATGGAGTTAAGCCAACTATCCGTCAATGAGGTAAATGCACAAAGTATGGTATATACATACAATGGGATCTAATTTAGCCATAAAAAAGAACAAATTACTGAGAAATGCTACAACTTGAGTGAGCCTTGAAATACTATTTTAAGGAAAGAAGCCTAACATAAAAGGTCACAATTTGTGTGCATAATTCCTTTTACATAATATATTCAGACTAGGCTAATTGATATACAGAAAGCAGATTACAGGTTACTAGAGGTGGGCGGAGTGGGGAATGGGGGGATATAATTAATTAATGATCATGGGTAATATAATTAATGATATAGGGTGGTTTTTTTTATGGGGTAATTAAAAAGTTTTAAAACTAGAGAGATCTAGTGTTCACACAACATTGTGAATACATTAAACATAATTGAATTATAACTTTAAGATAGCTACTATGTGTGATGTGAATTTTGTCTAATTGTTTTTTTTACATCACATGACACACAATATTTACTGGGTTTGCTCTCCACTAAGTTCAGGATTAGTTACAATAGATTGACTGTCCTTCACAAATGATCTCTGTTCTGTATTAATTGTTTAGTTGAGCTATAGAATCCTCTCTAAAACTTCTACTGAAGTTTTGCCCAGAAGCAGAATTTTAAGAAGGTAATGTCAATTCTGGATTGTATTTTCTTCATTCATTCTATGTGCCACAGTAATTATATATCTGAGCTATCAAATGCATAGAAATCAACATCGGTCATTGGAAAATATTTACCAGAGATTATTTATATACTAGTTGTCCTTTGGTGACACTCAAGAATCTAAAAACTTGATTTCAGCCATTAAAAAAATATGTGTATCTTTTTATGACTCTGTGTGTCTCTAAATATGAAGCTTTCACTTAAGAATAGCTAATATTGAAAGCTTACTATGTATGAGGTGTTCTAAGCACTTAACGTCTCTCAGCTTACTTAATAAAACAACCAATTACATATTTAATGAGTAAACTTCGATAGCTTCCTTATATAAAATAGGGTCACATGTAAAACTTAATACACTTAATTTTTGTGAAGATAAAATGAAAATTATAGGAGATATAACATGCAAGATACTGTAGTTCAAACAGGAGAATGGCAGAGCAGGAGGATCCTAAGTACATATCATCCCACAGATACAGCTAGTTAACACCTACATCAGCATAAAGAGCCCCACAACGACCCAAAGACAGGCAGAACAGACGCTCCAGAACGAAATGTAGAGAGGAAGGCACAGGAATATTCCAAGGAGGCAGGGACACAGCAGGTGCAGAGAGGGAAAACAAATAAAGAAACAAACAATAAACAAGACCACCACACCAGGTACCCTAGGCCCAGGGAACACACATGGGGATGACAGATCCCCATAACATTTGGCTTTGAAAACCAACGGAACCAAAATTTAGTTAGTACTTAAAATCAGTAGGATTTAATGCCTGGAACTTCTTTAAAAAATCAGCAGGCTCAGCTCTGGGAATGAAAGAGAGCAAGAGAAAACAGAGTCCCCACCCTTAAGGAAACGGCGCAACAAACAGCCCCAGGTAGATACCACTGGAAAAGCAGCAGTTTGAACACTGCCTGGGGTATACGGGAGGGAGATTTATTCACTAATCTCAGAGTGGGTCCTGGAGGGGCAGGAATCCTTTGGAGACATCTCCAGGAGCAAAGTTGCGGACAGAAGCAATCCCCCCGTCCCACCTGCACCCCCACCTAGACTCAGGGACGCCTGTGGGAACCAGCATAGTGCAACACTCTCCATCTAGCTTACTAACAGCATCCCCCACAATTGCATACACGTGTGGATCTGCACCCTCCAACCTGGCCAGCCTTGGCAGGGGTTTTGGGCAGCTGTCTGTTCCCTCTACCACTGGACCAGAATGGGCCTAGCTGGCATGTGGGTTCCACCCCTATATTCTCCTGTGGATCTGTCCCCTCCAACCCTGTGGTAGTTTTCTAAAGGACCTCCAGGTCCGCTCTTACAGCAGACCTATGCAAACCTTGCAAACACCATTCACCCCACCCCAGTGCTCTACTGCAGACTTGGGCCCCCCCCCCCCCCAGTATGCCTTTGGCTGTACCCTATCCAAAATAGTGCCACAAGCCGGGCAGTATGCATGCATTCCCAACAGGGGCCAGCACCACTACAAAGTGACTCCTGTCCTAGGAAGAGGGGGAAATATCTACGCACACCAGTCCAACTGCAGCCCCGGTAGTGCGCTAGGGGGCAGGCATCTGGCCTGAATGCAGGGGCAGCCGACCACCGGAAGCTTCTCACGGGACACCACAGGGAAAGCACCCTGCAGGTTGGTGCTGCTGCATCTCTGGCAAATTCTTGATCTGACTCAGTGGAAGCCCATGGCAGCCTCAGACCGCCCCCTAACAACACAGGAACCAAACCCTGCCCACAGCAGGCCAAAGGAACCATCGCAAATGAATAGACTGAAGGCAAAAGCAGCGCAGCCACTACCGTAGGATTCATGTAACATACACTGGAGACACCCCTGAAGCACCAGGTTCTGGTGAATAGGGGAGAGTCTGCCACAGAGCACCAGAGGGCCAATTCCTCATAGAGCCACCACTATCAAAAGCAGGGTGTATCGGTGACTTTCCTAACACATAGAAACAGACAGAGAGTTAGAGAAAATGAGGACACAGATCAATATTCCCCGAATGAAAGAAGAGGAAAAAAATCACAAGAGAGCTAAACAAAATAAAGCAATATGCATGATAGAGTATTTAAAGTAATAGTCATAAAGATACTATACTGAAGAAGAGTGGAGGAAATCAGTGACACCCATACCAGAAAGAAAACATGAAAAGAGCCAATCAGAGATGAAAAACACAATAGCTGAAATGAAACATAGACTAGTTACAATAAATAGTAGACTAGAGGAAGAAGAATGGATCAGCAAACTGGAGGATGGAGTAATGGAAAGCTGAACAGGAGAGAGAAAAATAATAAAAAAGAAAAAGAAAATAGATTTAGGGTATTCAGTGATGCTATCAAGCACAATAACATTCACATTAAAGGGATTCCAGAAGGAAAAGAAAGAGAAAAGTGACAGAAAATTTATTTGAAGAAATAGGAGCTGAGAAATTCTGAATTCTGGGGAGGGAAACAAAAATTCAGGCCTAGGAGGTGCAGAAAGCCCCCAACAAAAGCAACCCAAGGAGGTCCACACCTAGACACATTGTAATTAAATGGCAAAAAAAAATTGTGGCAGAAAGTTTTGAAAGAAGCAATCAAAAAGAAAACATTTACATAAAAGAGAAATCCCCATAAGGCTATCAGCTGATTGTTTCAGCAGAAACTTTGCAGGCCAGGAGGGAGTAGCATGATGTATCCAAAATGCTGGGGTGGAGTAGTGAACTGCAGCTAAGAATAATCTATCCACCAAGGCTATTATTCAAAATAGAAGGAGAGATGTGGAGTTTCCTAGACAAACATTAGCTAAAGGAAATCATGACCACTACACCAGCCCTACAAGAAATGTTAAAGGGGACTCCTTGAGTGGAAAGAAAAGACCATAAGTAGGAGTAATAAGAGTAGGAAGGACAAGAGATATAAAATTAAATATATCTATAACAATCAGTCAAGTTTTACACAAGAGGATGTGAAGTTTGACACCATATATCTAAAATATGGAGAGAAAAGTAAAGAATGGGTTCAACCTTAAGTGAATATTCACTTAACAGAACCTACTATATACATAAGATGTTATACATAAACATAATGGTAACTGCAAATCAAAAACTAGTAACAGATGCAAAAACTAAAGAAAAGGGAATTAAAATATATCACCAAAGAAATCCAGCAAACCATGGGAGAAGAGAGCAAGAGAGAAAAGGAACAAAGAACTTCAAAGTCAACCATTACACAAGTAACAAAATGGCAATAATTGATACCTATCAATAATTACTTTGAATGTAAATGGACTAAATGTTCCAATCAAAAGACTTAGGGTGATGGAATGGATGGAAAAGCAAGGTGCATCCACTTGTTGAGTATTAGAGACACATTTCAGACCTAAAGACACAGGCATATTGAACGTGAAGGGATGAAAAAGAATTTATCACATAAATGGAGGTGAAAAGAAAGTGGGAGTAGTGATACTTATATTGGACAATGTAGACTTAAAACAAAGACTGTAACAATAAACAAAGAAGGAAGCTCTGTAATCATAAAGGAAAAACTATAAGAAGATATGACAATTTATGCACTCAACATAGGAGCGCTCAAATAAATAAAGCAGCTAGTAACAAACATAAAGGAAGTAATTGACGGCCCTACAATAATAGTAGGGGACTTTAACACCCAACTCCCATCAATGGATAAATCATCCAAACAGAAAATCAACAAGGAAACAGTTCCTTTAAATGACATTTTGGACCGGATGGATCTAACAGATATATTTAGGACATTTCATCCTAAAACAGCAGAATACACATTATTTTTAATGATACATGAAATATTCTCCAGAATAGATCACATATTAGGTCACTAACAAGTCTCAACAAATTCAAAATGACCAAAGTCATAGAAGGCATCTTTTCTGACCAGAACACACGAAACTGGAAATCAACCACAAGAAAAGAATCTGTAATGAACATAAATACATGATGTTAAAGAACATGGTACTAAACAATGAATGGGCCAACCAAGAGGTCAAAGACAAAATAAAAACATACACAGAGACCAATGAAAATAAAAATATAATGGCCCCAAATATTTGGGATGTAGCAAAACTTATAAGAGAGAAGTTTATAGCAATTCAGGTCTACCTCAAGAAGCAAGAAAAATCAATGTAAACATAAACCTCAAGGATCTAGAAACAGAAAAACAAATGAAACCCCAAACCAGCAGAAGGAAGGAAATAATAAAATTTAGAACAGAAATACCTAAAATAGAAACTTAGAATGACAACAACAACAACAACAAAACAATAGAATAGATTAATAAAACCAGGAGCTTGTTTTAAAAGATTAAAAAAAAAAATGGGGCGCCTGGGTGGCGCAGTCGGTTAAGAGTCCGACTTCAGCCAGGTCACGATCTCGCGGTCCGTGAGTTCGAGCCCCGCGTCAGGCTCTGGGCTGATGGCTCAGAGCCTGGAGCCTGTTTCCAATTCTGTGTCTCCCTCTCTCTCTGCCCCTCCCCCGTTCATGCTCTGTCTCTCTCTGTCCCAAAAATAAAATAAACGTTGAAAAAAAAAATTTTTAAAAGATTAAAAAAAAAGTAACCTTTATTTAGACTCATTGAGAGAGAGCGAGTGAAGAGAGAGAGAGAAAGATGCAAATAAAATCAGAAATGAAAGAAGAGAAAAAACACCACCACAGAAATCCAAATGATTATGAGAATATTATAAGAGATTATATGCCAACAATTGGACAATATAGAAGAAATGGATAAATTCCTAGAAGCCTATAATTTCCCAAAAATGAAGCAGAAAAAAATAGAAAATTTGAACAGACTAATTACCAGCAATGAAATTAAAATATGTAATTAAAAAACTTCCAACAAACAAAAGTCCAAGACGAGTCAGCTTTATAGGTGAATTTTGCCAAACATTGAAAGAAGAGTTAATATTTTTTCTTTTATATATATATATATTTTTTAATATATTATATATATACATATATATAATTCTTTTATATGTATATAAAATATGTTTTTTGAGAGCAAGAGAAAGAGAAAGAGGCTGGGAGGAGTATAGAGAGAGAACAGGATAGAGAGGGAATCTCAAGCAGATTTCACCCTGCCAGTGCAGAGCCCAATGCTGGGCTCAAACTTACAAACTGTGAGATCAGGACCTGAGCCAAAATCAATAGTCAAATGTTTAACCATCTGAGTTACCCAAGTGCCTCAATACTTCTTCTACTCAAACTATCCCCCGCCCCCCGCAAAAAAAATAGAAGAAAAGCTTCCAAATTCATTCTGTGAGGTCAACATTCTTATCCCATACACAGAAATAAATTCAAAATGGATTAAGAACCTCAATGTGAGACCTGAAGCCATAAAAATCCTAGAGGAGAGCATAGGAAGGAATTTGCCATCAGCCATTATATTTTCTAAATATGTCTCCTGAGGCAAGG
>NW_024412376.1:143794481-143816232 GCF_014898765.1 Herpailurus yagouaroundi | reverse complement strand
AAAAAAAAAAAAAAAAAAAAAAAAAAAAAAAAAAAAAAAACTTCTGCATAGCAAAGAAAGCGATCAACAAAACTAAAAGCCTACAGAGTGTGAGTGAAATTTGCAAATGACACTTTTGATAAGGGGTCTGTATCCAAAATACATATAGAACTCATGCAACTCAACATCAAAAAAAGGGACAAATAATTTAATTAAAAATGAGAAGACATGAAAAGACATTTCTCCAAAGAAGACATCCAGATGGCCAACAGACACATGAAAAGCTGCTCAACATCACTCCTCATCAGGGAAATACAAATTAAAACCACAATGGACTACCACTTCTCACATGTCAGAATGGCGAAAATCAAAAATACAAGAAACAACAGGGTTGTGGGGTTGTGGAGAAAAAGGGACTCTTCGCATCGTCAGTGGGAAGACAAACTGGTATAGCCACTGTGGAAAACAGCATGGAGGTTCTTCAAAAAATTTACAGTACAATGACCATATGCTCCAGTAATTCCACTTCTGGATATTTACCCAAAGAATATTAAAACACTAATTCAAAAAAATATATATACCCCTAAATGTATTCAGTACTATTTACAGTAACCAAATCATGGAAGCAGCCCAGGGGTCCATCAATAGATGAATGGATAAAGAGGTGGTATGTATATGTATGTGTATACACACACACACAGGCACACACACACACACGCACACACACACACACATATATGTATGTGGACTATTACTCAGCCATAAAAAATGAAATCTTGTCATTTGCAACAACATGGTTGGATCTAGAGAGTATAATGCTAAGCAAAATAAGTCCGTAGAGAAAAAAATACCATATGATTTCACTAATAGATGAAATTTAAGAAACAAGCAAAGTGAAAAAATAAGACACAAACCAAAAACAGAATCTTAATTGTATAGAACAAACCTATGGTTAACAGAGGAGAGGTGGGTGAGGGGATTGGTTTAATAGTGAAAGGGGATTAGGAACACACTTATCATGATGAGCACTGATTAATGTACAGAATAATTGAATCACTATATTGTACACCTAAAGCCAATATAACATTGTATGTTAACTATACTGGAATTAAATATATATATATATATATATATATATATATATACACATACACACACACACACACACACAAAACATTTATTATATTGCTATAGTACAAAATAAAATACTTAAAACTATCATTATTATTATTATTTGGATTATTTATCATGAGGTATTCCTAGTTTGTCTTTAAAGATACTTTTAATGTTTATTTATTATTTTTGAGAGAGAGAGAGAGAGGGACAGAGAGAGGGAGGGAGAGCAAGAGAGAGAGAGAGAGAGAGAGAGAATGGGAGATAGACTGTGAGCAGGGGAGGGGCAGAAAGAGAGGGAGACACAGAATCCAAAGGTGGCTTCAGGCTCTGAGCTGTCAGCACAGAGCCTGATACGGGGGCTCGAACCCATGAACCATGAGATCATGACTTGAGCTGAAATTGGATGCTTAACCAACTGAGCCACCCAGATGCCCCAAGGCATTCCTAGTTTTACACGACAAAACAGTACAATATTTTCTGAATATACTATCATATTTATAACCTGAATTATAAATCTATGTCCATACAGTATATATAAAACTATATTGTGAGGTTTTATTACTAATTCATAAAGAATATAATGCTTAAAAAGAGGATATCTAAGACATTTTTAAATTACCATGATAATGGTGGCAAGCTGACGATGGTTTTGAGTATGAAACTTGACAAGAAGCTGTGATGAGAAAGAGACAATGAGAGAAGAGAAAGAAGGAAGGAATCAAGGGAGGAGTCCATAAAGCACTAACTTCAATTTGAAATCAGAGGTAGGCTTGTGTTTGCTTGTGTTAGAACATGGTCCTGGTTGTGAAAAACTACATATTTTTTCCCTGTTTTTGTTGCTGACATACTCTGCCCTTGACTTTCTCTACTTCGAACACATCTTGTAAGGTCTTTAACGGACTTTGATCTCATCTGAGAAAAGATCAAGAAGGCATTATTTTCCTAAGTTCTAGTAGACATTTGACAAGAGCTATCAATTTCTCATATGAAGTATTAAAGTATCATTTTCAAGGGAATCTTAACAATTGACTGGTCAAATCACAAGAAAATATTGTAGGAAAAATTAAACAAATCTATTTTGTGCCTTTGGGAAATAAACTGACAGCAGTAGCAGACCTTTGAGGTTTATAATATTCTTTGAGTAGTGCTACAACGTTAACACTTTTTTAAAAAATGTGTATCCCGTCTTAAAATAATTTGAAAGAAACAGCATCTGTTGCTCTCCTCAGAAACCTATCCTTCCAAATTTATAGTGCACACTGTGATTTTTGTTCTTCATCAACAGCAACCTTCCTTAGATTCCAATAAGCTTCCATGCTTAATATTATTTTTCTTGGGGTTCTAACTGTGCTGGACTGGATACTGCAACTCAACTTTTAAACTGCGTGTGTGTGTGTGTGTGTGTGTGTGTGTGTGTGTGTGATATAAGTAAATACATTATTACATTTGAATTCCTATAATCTATATAACACCAGACATATAATCAGATTGAATGGCTTGTGTATTTTCACAATAATTCAAGATTAACACTTGGAACGGAAGATATATAATTTTTAGGTCATACTTACCTTGTGTATACACAAGAATTATTTCCTGTTACTCAAATTGTTATGACTGCTTTTGAGGAAATCAAAATCTTACTTCAGAATATCTGTGAATCCATTAACAGAGGAAATTTCTCACAATGTCCTTCATTTTTCATATACTGCAAAAATATCAGTGTTCCTGTGAATAGCTTCTCCTAATTTAAATTTCGATACAATCAGAACTTGTGGCCACTGGGAGGATATTTTTGGGTGAGATTAAGATTTAGTGAAATTGGGGTAAAGCAGATTGCCCTCCATCATGTGAGTAGGTTCCATCCAATCAATTGAAGGCCTGTGTGGAGATAAAATATCTGCCTTCCAGAGCAAAAGAAAATTCTGCAGCAGACTGCTTTCAGACTGCATCTGCACAATTAGCTCTCCTGGTTCTCCAGCCTGTCAGCCCACACTGCATATGTGGGACTTACCAGCCTTCACAATTATGTAATCCAACTCCTTATCACAAACCTCTTTCTCTATATATACACAGTACACAGATTCTGTTTTTCTGAGAACCTAATTCAAGGATTGGTTGTATCATTACTTTTAGTAATATTTGGGCATCTTAGGAGATGGGTAGAGAGGTAGAGAGAGAGAGAGAGAGAGAGAGCGAGCGAGCTGTTGAGCACCTTTATGCCTATGTTTTGAACTATGGCATATACTGTTATTTTTCTAAAAAATGAAAATTCCCGTTGCTAGATGCAGATTCAAAGAACGTGTCTGGGAAACTGTCAGAAACATAGCAACAGAGTGAGCTCCATATCCCTTGTATGTACAGTACTTGCTAGTATTGAGTAGAATATCCACTCCTAGCCCACCACTTGGCTCCTTGCAGGGCTCCTGGGTCAGCAGAACTGTCCGTTATCCAAAGAGCTACACATTAACATGTTTAGTTTTGCTGTACATATTTATCAGATACTTATTCTGTGTGAGACACTGTCCTATTGCATGTTTGTCTCCATGTAAGAAGACAAGCAAAATCCTCAGCCATCATGAAATTTACATTCTAGGAATAAAAGTGAGGCCAGAAGCACATTAAAACACAACAAAAATCTCTCTGTACGGAGGCATACCTTAGAGATATTGTGGGTTCAGTTCTAGACCACTGCAATAAAAAAATACATCAAAATAAAGTGAGTCAAATAAATGTTTTTGTTTTCTGGCGCAAATAAAAGTTATGTTTACACTATACTGTAGTTGATTAAGCATCCAATACCATTATGTTTTAAAAAAAAAGTACATATCTGAAATTAAAAAAAAAACAAACTTTATTGGTAAACAAATGCCAAAAACCTCAACTGGGCTTTCAGCAACACATCACCTTTTTGGTGATACAGGGTCTGGTCTCAGGGTTGATGGCTACTGACTGGCCAGGGTGATGTTTTCTGAAGGTTTAGGTGCCTGTGGCGATTTCTGAAAATAAGGCAACCCTTTGGCTTGCTGTGTTAATTGACTTTTCCTTTCCCAAACGATATCTCTGTAGCATGAAGTGCTGTTGGGTAGCATTTTGCCCACTCTAGAACTTATTTCAAAATTGGAGCCAATCCTCTCAAACTCCGCCACTGCCTTATCAATTAAATGTATGTAATATAAGTTCTTTGCTGTCATTTCAGCAATCTTCACAGCAGCTTCACCAGAAATAGATTCCGTCTCAGGAAATCTGTTCCTTTGCTCAGCCACAAGAAGCAACTCCTCATCTGTTCGTTTTATCATGGAATCGCAGCAAGGCAGTCTTATCTTCAGGCTCCACTTCTAATGCTAGTTCTCTTTCTATTTCCACCACACCTGCAGTTACTTCCTCCACTGGAGCCTTGAACCCCTCAAAGTCATCCGTGAGGTTTGGAATCACCTTTTCCCAACTCCTCTTTATGTTGATATTTTGACCTCTTCCTATAAGTCTTGGATGTTTTTACTGGCATCTAGAATGGTGAACCCTTTCAGAAGATTTTCTATTGATTTTGCCCAGATCCTTCAGAGGATTCACTGTTTATGGAAGCTTTGGCTCTAAGAAAGGCATTTCTTAAATAATAAGACTTGAAAGTTGAAATGACCCCTTGATCCATGGGCAAAATGGATGTTGTGTTAGCAGGCATGAAAACAACATTAATCCCATGTACATCTCCATCACAATGCTTGGGTGACCAGATGTATTGTCAATAAACATTCATAGTTTGAAAGCAATCTTTTGTTCTGGGCTGTAGGTCTCAAGAGTGGCCTTAAAATATTCAGTAACCATGTCATAAATAGATGTGTCATACAGTGTTGTACCTACATTTATAGAGCACAAGCAACATAGATTTAGCATAATTCCTAAGGGTCCTAGGATTTTAGAAATGGCAAGTGAACACTGGGTTCAACCTCAAATCAACAGCTGCATTACAAGCTCCTAACAAGGGTCATTCTACCATTTGTTGAAGTCAAGCACTGATTTTTCCTCTCTGGCTATGAAAGTCCTAAATGCCATTTTCTTCCAATATTAGACTGGTTTGTCTGCATTGAACACCTGTTGTTTAGTGTAGCCGTCTTCATGAATTATCTTAGCTAGATCTTCTGGATAACTTGCAGCTTCCATATCAGAACTTGCTGCTTTACCTGGCCCTTTTATGTTGTAGAGATGGCTTTTTTAAAAACCTCATGAACCAAGCTTTGCTAGCTTTAGACTTTTCTGCAGCATCCTCACCAGTAAGCTTTCATAGAATGGAAGGGAGTTAGGGCCTTGCTCTGGATTGAGTTTTGGCTTAAGAAGACGTTGTGACTGGTTTAATCGCCCATCCAGACCACTCGAACTCTGTCCACATCAGCAATAAAACTGTTTGGCTTTCTTATCAATTGTGTGTTCACTGGAGTAGCACTTTTAATTTCCTTCAATAACTTTTTCTCTGCATTCACAACTGGATGAACTGTTTGGGATAAGAGACTTAGTTTGCAGCCTATTTTGACTTTCAACATGCCTTCCTCACTAAGCTTAATCATTTCTAGCTTTTAATTTAAAGTGAGAGATGTATGACCCTTCCTTTCACTTGACCACTTAGAGGCCATTGCGGGGTTATTAGCTGACCTGATTTCAAACTTGTTGTGTCTCAGAGAACAGGGACGCCCAAGGAGAGGGAGAGAGATGGAAGAATGGCTCATCAGTGGGGCACTCAGAACACAGGTAACATTTATCAATTAAGTTTGCCACCCTATGTGGTCACAGTTTGTGGAACCCCATAATAATTACAATAGCAATTTTAAATATTAATATTCACAGATTACAGTAACAAATATAAAATGAAAATGTTTAAAATATTGCAAGAATTACCAAAACGTGATACAGAGACATGAAGTGAGCAAATGCCATTGTAAAAATGTTCCTGACAGATATGCTCAAAATAGGGTTGCCAGTAGCTTTCATGTTATTTAAAAAAACAAAACAAAATATCTGTAAAATGCAATAAAACAAGGAAATAATTTGCATTTCATTTCAAGCTTGTTGCTTAAAACATGAAAATACTCCTACTGTGGGTGAACATGTCATCACTTTCTTACTTCCAATAGATACACAATCATCTTCTAGAACTATTTAAATTTTAAAATGTGGGCACAATTCATGATTACTACCAATGTATGGTCATTATCATCATCTTTACAAATACTGATACAACTTGACTACCTTTACATCACTGACTTAACTTCTTAACTGTTCCACAGGAAGCATGGCTGCAAGACTGGGTGGCCAGTATGGCAACCATATGAAGTTTCTATTCCCATCTCTATGTGACCTTGGTACACTTTCTTATGCACTCTGAATATAACCTTCAATCTTTCTTGTTGAAGCCCTCTGTTAGTCTAAGTTGCCAGAAAAGATGAAAGTTATACAGCATTTTAGAACCAGTGCAAGTTGTTATCTGAAAGGATTGAACAATTATTGTGTCTACAGAAATTCTATCTCTAGCTGCTTTCTGCGAATTGTCTTGAAGATCTTAATTTTCTTCCCTCCTGCTCAACTCTACACTATTAACTTAGAATTCCTGGTGTTGGTGTGTGTCCCTTTTTAAAACAATTAGAGATAAACAAGCTTATTCTGTCACAACATGAAACACCTAAGTATACTGTCCTATTTCTAAGGGAGAAACTTCTTGTTTCTACATATTTTTTTTTTTTAATCTGCACAACACAGAACAACAACAAAAACAACATATGTTGTCAAGGTACATTTTGATAGTGTTTAAAATGTACCCATGATGGGGCGCCTGGGTGGCGCAGTCGGTTGAGCGTCCGACTTCAGCCAGGTCACGATCTCGCGGTCCGTGAGTTCGAGCCCCGCGTCGGGCTCTGCGCTGATGGCTCAGAGCCTGGAGCCTGTTTCCGATTCTGTGTCTCCCTCTCTCTCTGCCCCTCCCCCGTTCATGCTCTGTCTCTCTCTGTCCCAAAAAATAAACAAATGTTGAAAAAAAAATAAAAAAAAATGTACCCATGAGACTTTCTTAAATATTATTACCATGTATGTAGTCTCCATTGTCCACAAACTCCCATTTGTACAAACATATTTCTAGAACAGACCTTCTCAATCTTCTGTCAATTGTATAATACACATATTTTGTTAGACTTTTCAATTTCATATAAAAGCTTACTTAAAAAATCTCTTGCAAAAGCAGCATTTTCAGTTAAATATTACAAATACTCTCAACAAATATTTAAAGAAATTATCGGGTATACTTTGTATTTTCAGAAGAACATACAGTTGACTCTTGAACAATGCTGGGGTTGGGGACACCATCTCCCGTGCGCGGTTGAAAAGCTGTGGGTAGGTAAGTTTGACTCCCCCCAAAACTTAACTACTAAAAGACTAATATTGACTGGAAGCCTTACCAATGACATAAACAGTTAACTAACACATATTTTGAATATGTATTATTATACTGCATTCTTTCAATAAAGTAGGCCAGAGAAAAGAATGTCATTAGGAAAATCATAAGGAAATGAAATACATTTACTGGAAGCCTTACCAATAGAATAAACAGTTAATTAACACATATTTTGAATATGTATTATTATACTGCATTCTTTCAATAAAGTAAGGTAGAGAAAAGAACATTATTAAGAAAATCATAAGGAAATGAGAAAACACTGGACTACCAGTGGACCCGCACAGTTCAGGCCCCTGATGACATAGGGTCAAATGTATTTCTCAAAGTTGAATTTGTCATATGCTAAAATAAAAATAGACATTGTAGAGATAACAACGTTTTCATGAATTTTAGGTATTGCCTACAAGTAGTGGTCTAAACTTCATTTTAGGAAACATTGATTCTAGTGAATTAAATGGCCTATAGTAAAACTTCAAGTCACTTATAATCTGTTAGTGTTAAAAGGAAACCTGTAAAATATACATCTTTTCAGTATAGCATTATCTTGATTATAAATACTGGGAAAAAAATTAGAGTCACTCAAAATGCAAGTGATGATGGCTTTAAAGTACCTTAGGTTTCTGCATTGTATTACCTCCATTCTTTAGCCACAGTTTACTATTAAAATTATTTTGTTTTTCCTAAATATTGTGGTGCAAGAAGGCAGAGGGCCCAGATATTAATAAGTTGTCCCAGAATTAACACCAGGCTAAAATAGATCATTATAACCAAATTCTCTCATGGACAATTAAGAATGGACAAGATGTAAAGCACACTGTAAAGAAAATCTATATAAAAAGCCATTTCCATTCAAATTAGTTGTTTTCGCTCATAATGGAAGGCAATAATGATGAGGACTGTAATGATAACAGTAATAATCATACTATTAGTGGCAACAACCATTGAAGGATTACTACGTGCTAAGAATTGAGCTACACACTACAAATATTATCTCACTGAATTCTCAAAACACTCCCATAAGTATGTATTATAATCCCCACTTAAGATGAGAGAAATCCATTCTTAGGTATAATAAGGAGACTTTTTCTACATTATCTATCTAGTGGATGGTAGAATACGAGTCCCATGTGTAGCTCTGTGGGTCCAGAGCGGATACTGTTACTGACCATACAGTAATGAGCGGTGCTGAAATCCAGGTTTGTTCAATAGCTTGCTTAATGACTTTTTTTTTTTTTTTTTTTTTTTTTTTTTTTTTTTTTACTGTTTGCTTGTTTTTATGTGTATAACACAAAGGTTGTACTGGTATAACTCTAGGAAGTAAGAACTATTTTTTTTTTAATTTTTCTTAAAGTTTATTTATTTCATTTGTATTTATTTTTTTTTTATATATATATTTTTGGAGGTTTTCTTCAACGTTCATTTATTTTTGGGACAGAGAGAGACAGAGCATGAACGGGCGAGGGGCAGAGAGAGAGGGAGACACAGAATCGGAAACAGGCTCCAGGCTCTGAGCCATCAGCCCAGAGCCTGACGCGGGGCTCGAACTCACGGACCGTGAGATCGTGACCTGGTTGAAGTCGGACGCTTAACCGACTGCGCCACCCAGGCGCCCCTTTTATAATTTTTTTTAACATTTATTTATTTTTGAGACAGGCAGAGACAGCATGAACCGGGGAGGGCCAGAGAGAGAGGGAGACGCAGAATCTGAAACAGGCTCCAGGCTCTGAGCTGTCAGCACAGAGTCTGACGTGAGGCTGGAACTCACGGACCGCGAGATCATGACCTGGGCTGAAGTTGGATGCTTAACCGACTGAGCCACCCAGGTGCCCCTAAAATTTATTTATTTTGACAGAGACAGAGCATGAGCAGGGGAGGGGCAGAGAGAGAGGGAGAGAGAGAAGCCCAAGCAGGCTCCGCTCTGCCAGTGCAGAACATGACGCTGGGCTAGAACTCATGAACCACGAGGTCATGACGTGAGCCAAAACCAAGAGTCGGACACTTAACCAACTGAGCTACCCAGGTGACCCAGTAAGAACTAATATTTTAAAGTATTTTTCCAACTACGTCAATGAGATAACATTTATAAAAGATTTCATATCACTTCATTTTAGCCTCTCAAGAAGACACCAATCAAAAGATATTTTATGTCTGTATCCATATTTAACACATTCTCTTCATATTTACTTATGAGGGTAGAAGATGGAAATGTGAACACGTTGTCATGGATTTGAAATGGCAGATAGAATTATTCCAGTCAAGCATAACCTACTCAGGAGTAACAAATCTTAAATGCACATGTTCTGAGTGTATATTTATTGAATCTGTTGCAATTCTTAGAATTTGGTCAATAGCTAGGATATCTGGCATTATTCTTATCTTGCTTACATTTATTTTAAAAACTGTGTGTTTTCTTAAACATAGGATGATGTATCATGTCTGCGATTTCTACAGTGTAAATAGTTACTATGGGCATTTGGCGTAGCAGGAGTGACCTTTCTAAGACATAAATGGATTATATTAATCCTCAGCTTAAAGTACTTCAGTGCCTTTCTATTGATTATAAAATATATTTCAAGACTTACATCCATGGGTACTTAATTGTGTTAACTATTGTAGTTTAAGGTGGAAATATTTGTTGATTTCAGGTAATAAGTCCAGAATTAGGCTGTTGTGGGGCTTGCCCAATGGTTCAATGACATCATCAGACATCAGGTTCTTTTCATCTTTCAGCTCTGCTGTTCACAGTATATACACTTGTATACTGTACCCTTGTGGGTACATCTGTACCCTTGTGTATCATCTCATGGTCACAAGATGACCATTATTTTCCAGAGTTATGCCTTCATAATAGTCAAACAGAAAAAAAAAAAAAAAAGAAGAAAGAAAGAAAGAAAGATACAGGATAAAAAAGCTATTTTGATTGTAGGGAATCATTATAGGCATGTTATACAGCAGAATTAGGGTTATTTCATTAACCACCTCTAGTTTTGAGGTAGGAGTTTGAAAATAGACTTTTAGCTAGATGCTTTGGGAATCAAAAAGTAATTAATGTTCTGTGTTTAAGGATAAACAGGAAAACATCTTTTGGATTGGCATCTAGCACTACCTACCTTATATGTAGTAAAATATAGATATATTGGCCATTGAGGTTACAAATGATTACAATTTCTCTAGCTTAGAGTATTTTACATAATCTAGCCTATTTTAATTATCTTACCTTTCGTCCTGCTCTACCGCTAGATTTACTTTGTACTTAGTTTAATCAAACACCGAATTCCCCGAATTCTCAATGTCCTTTCCCTACTGTCCTGCCTTCATGGTTGCTGTAATTTTGACTTGCAAAACCCTGTTGTCTTGATGTATCTGTTGAGTTTCCACTTTATCTGGAAGTCAACCCAGGCATCTTCTACTCTATCAAAAATTCTCATATTCTCTTTTAAATGCCTAATAAAATTTATTCCTCTGTGTCACATTATAGTGCGAAATTCATATGAGCTTACATTATTATGAGCAAGCCATTGATATATCTGGAAATTTAAAATACTTTCAACTTATGGCCACAAGGAAAGAATTGACAAAAGTTGTTTTCAAATGTTTAATGATATATATATATGTCACATATTATTTCAATATTTGAAATAAAGCTTTTTCCATTGGACCCTTGTGGCCACAAAAAGTACATAAAATCCTGTGCTGGAAGTTTAATCTTAATTAAAAGAAAATTTTTGCTTGATGAGCTTAGTAAATTTTAGCTACTGTGGAAGAAATAAGAATTGGGATGTAGCTAGCTTATTAAACTCAGCTACTGTAGAAGAGATATGCTTTCATAATGGCATGAATTAGTGACCAAGTAATGTTGGATAATTGTCTACAATTTTGAATATATCAGTGTATAAATAACATCAGTGTAGCACTATAGTGTTTTTTGTTTTCTATCATACACTACATTACTTGATATTTAAAACAATCTAATAAGGTAAAAAAAAAAGACAAATACAATTATCCCTTTTTTACAGAATATTAGTGTGTTGTTCAGAGAGATTAGTAGGTTTGTCAGAGTTCAAATAGTAAGTGGTAAAATTGGAAATTAAATGCAGATCTTTTGATTTCAAATTCAACATTGAGCTTACAATACAGTTCTGACTCCTGTGATTATAATTATGTAATAATTGTATACTTTTCTCTTGAGTGTTTTGTATTCATGTTTATTAACACTATTAAGTCATAATTATTTTATAAATTTTATGTAAATCCTAAATATCATAAATATATTTTCTATGTATTACTTATTATTAGAGATCTGCATTGCTTTGTCATTGGTAAGGTAACAAACTCATCCTGCTTTGCCAGGGACTTTCCTGCCTTTAAAACTGAAAATCCCTCTTCCTAGAAACCTTCTGAGTCCTGAAAACTTAAAGCGTTTGGTCACCCTCTTCATATGGTGGAAGACAAATTGTTAATCCCTATATTCTTTTGAGCAGTCTTAGTTAGAATTACAGATACCTGAATCAGGAATTTAATTGGAAATCTTAAAAGATGGGAACTTGTTGACACAGTTTAACAAAGAGATTAACTAGTCATTATATCTCATTAGCCAACCCATGTTTAATATTTATATTACATGAACTATTAAATTTTAGGTAGAGGCAACTGGGTGTATCAGCCACTTAAGTGTCTGACTTCAGCTCTGGTCATGATCTCACAGTCTGTGAATTCAAGCCCCACGTTGGGCTCTGGGCTGACAACTCAGAGTCTGGAGCCTGCTTCAGATTCTGTGTTTCCCTCTCTCTGTGTCCTCCACCACCCTCCCCGTCAAGAATAAGTGTTTTTTTAAAATTAAAAAATTAGGCAATTTAATATATCTTATCAAAGTATCATAGAATTTGGTTTGTATTTAGATTAGTCCTATGATTTTCAAAGAGTTTTTATAAAAGCTCCAAGTGCTGTTGACTTTTAACATTGGCAGTAAAAATATTTGGATTTAAATGTTTTTGAAAGAAATGATGCATGCTCATTTAAAGTATCAAACTGTCAATATGGGAAGTAAACTTTACCTATCACTAAGAAATGATAAACATCATCATCATCTCATTTACAGAGTAATTATTTTGACCATAATAATACAAAAGGACAAGACAGAATTACAAAAAATAAAGCTCCTGAACTGAGAAAAAACTGAGGGTAGATGGGGGGGAGGGAAAATGATTGATGGGCATTGAGGAGGGCATTTGTTGGGATGAGCACTGGGTGTTGTATGTAAGCCAATCTGACAATAAATTATATTAAAAAAATAAAGCTCCTGAATAAAAAAAATTATTTTTCATTAAAATAAACTGGAGTATAATTATTAACACATACTGAAAAGAAGACTTCTGCTTCTGGGTAAGACAGTGGATCACTGTAGATCCATGCTCCTTCTACAACATTTAGAAAGATCCTATTTTTAAAAGGCACAGAATAATTATAGAAATAGGAAGAATATGGTAAATTAAAATTCCAAAGAGGAATAAACTTTTCTATTATGAGTAAAAGCCATTTCTTTTTTGGATCCAGATCCTTATTTTACAGTGAGTCTAGGCATTTGGCCGGATCCATCCAGGGAGATTCTATAACGGAATAGAAACCAGCAGAGACTTTGGTAGTTGAATGAAGTTGAGTTCATGAGTGATGGTATGGAAACTAAAGAAGCCAAACAAAAAGCTGTTTACTCTTGGAATATTGTGAGTTCTGAATTCTGAGCTACACTGGAGGCTAGGGCTCTGAGTTAAATGCTAGAAGCATTTGAGTATTAATTGCTGTAAGTGATTTAAAATAAATCACATACTCATTATACCTATGAGTCAAAGTTCTAATGGAGCGTAAGAGCTGGTCTCAAAAATTTGGCCAGTTTCCCCTCAAAACATTTGCCAGCTATTGAAAAATATGGAATGCGATAAGTTAATACAGACATCTCAAGAGGAGAGCTGATTTCCCCAAGGATTTGTGGGACTAAGATGGTAGAGAGAGAGCTACCAGATTCTCACTCGACACACAGAAGACTGCACTCCTGGCACACTGATGAACAAGAGGTTGTTTATTCTGAAATGGCAACCTAGCTCAACCCTTAATTGAATTTGATGATATTAACAAACACCTACAATCTGGCTGTCACAAGAAAAGAAGAACTCTTTCTTGTAAAAAGAAACCATTGTCTGGTTTCTTATTTTATTTTATTTTTTATTCATAATAACCTGCACAGAAATCTTAAGATATATGGGATATGCGAAGACACAGAAAATATGATCAGGCAAGAATGAAAAGCACTAAGAACAATACATGGATACATGTAAAAGAACATTGACCACTTAAAACAACAAAAATAACGTTTTATGGGATTTATAACATATACCAAGAAAAAAAGTGACACCAAAGGTACGGATCATAGGAGGGTGAAAATAGAACTTTCAACTATCAGAAGCATGTCCTTAAGTAATATTACTGGTTCTGACCTACTGGTTATAACATTTCTAAATTTATTTACGATCACTGTTGGCTAATTTTATCCTCTTATTTACTTGGTAGTATGGCACGGTATGGAAACCTAGGTACATGATAATTTCCTTTGATCTTTAAAAATACCACCCTTGTCTTTTGATTAGGAAAAACAAAAAAAGCAAAACCGTCTAATTCTTATGTAAAACTCTTCATTCTGGGAGTAACTTGACACTTGTAAATTTTTTATGAATTTTTGTTTTCCTGTGAGTTCTGATATTTCCTTTAAAGTGTGTGTGTGGTGTGTATAATAGTTGTGAATCTTTTTACATGTATCTTCTGCTCCCAGGAGGTGGGGATTTCTATCTGGACATAGTGTCTTTAACTTTCAGGAATTTTATGCTATTATTTCTTTTCCTTTCCATTTCCTTTTGCTATTTCAATTAAGAATTTTAGAGCATCTGGATTTCTTAAATTTGCTCATATTTTCAATTGTTTGCCCATTTTTACTGAGTTCCTTGTCTCTGTATTCTATTCACTCATTGATCTCCAGCTCTGTATGTTCCCAATCATCTCAAATATTCAAGTTATATTTTAATAATTTAAGCAAATGCACTTATTTAATATTCAAAAACTGTGATTGTGCCAATTTCATTTGGTTATTTTTTAAAATTTAAATAGAAGTTAACACACAGTGTAGTATTGGTTTCAGGAAAATTCAATTATATTCAGGAGAATATAACACCTAGTGCTCATCACAAGTGCCCTCCTTAATGCCCATCTCCCCTTCACCTCTCTCCATCAACTCTGTTCTCTATCATTAAGAGACTCTGTGGTTTGTTTCTTTTGTCTTCTCTTTCCTTCACCCCCTTGCATTATTTTTTTAATATATATATGGCTGCAAAATCCAATAGAATTTCTCAACAGATTTAATCATAGTAGACATAATTTACTCAAAAGTCAAAAATGGAAGGAAGAGTAGCCATGCTTTAAAGAAAAAGCCTTTTCTTCTCTAAAACAATGCTGCTATAATAACTAAAGGCTATACTATGGAATGTGACAGTGTTTGACCTGCCACCTGCAAATGGTCAGTCAGTAATTGTTTGAGCCACACGACACGGATAGCAATACTGAGTGTAAGAGCGTGATTGAAAAATGACCATCAAAAACAATTTCTTGTTGTGAAAATATTATAAATGCCACTCAGCCAAGACAATATATGACTAGCAAGAGGTGTTGTAGAGGGACATGCTGAGAAAAGTTTGCAAAATGGAAGTGTAATGGATGATATTTCTGGAGCCTCAAAACTGATGTTGTGTCATTTCTTCTTAGAGGCTAAGAATGCTGCTACGGAAATTTTTACAAATTCTCAGGGGAAATGATTTTGAACATGGTATCTGAAATTAAAAAAAAACAATTTCTCAAGTATTTTTTAAAAAAATTATTACATGACAATATGTTTGGTATATCTGTCCTTGTCACTATACATTTAATATTTCATATGTCTTATGACTTGTGTTAAACTATGTGACTTTATGTAAAATGATGTTATGTATTTAATAAATGTTTTAATTGATTTTAGCTATATGGGTAGACAGAAATGTGCCTTCGGTAATACCTGTTTCTCATTTTTAAATTTTAAAATAAAAAAAAAAATCCCCTGTATATTATCCACGGTAAAAATCTATTGCACTTGACTTCTGAAATTCATCTATGAATAAATGAAAAAAAAACATATAATAGAAACATAATTCAAATCACTCAATATGTTTTATTTGTACCTACTGTAAATTATATTGGGAAATCTATGAGTCACCTGTGCAGACTCTCGAGTCAGGGGTGGCCTATGAAATGCAAGTACACATCTGATGACACCCCCCCCCCCTTGTTCATTTTTCCCCTTCTTGCTTGGTATACACAAACATGCTGTTGTCACAAGCATAGTGAGAAAATATGTGCATAGACTTTGGTGATGACATCATTTAGCCATGGGTCCATCAGCTTCCTACCTCCCAACATTTTATTATGATAGAGAAATAAACATATGTTTATAATATCAGAAGTCAGGTTTTCTGTTATTTTCAGCTGGAATCTTACTTGATTGTTTTAAGGGAGGCAAACCATAAGAGACTCTTAAATACAGAGGACAAACTGAGAATTGCTGGAAGGAAGGTGGGTGGGGGGATGGGCTAAAAAGGTGATGGACATTAAGGAGGGCATTTTTTGGGATGAGCCCTGGGTGTTATATGTAAGTGATGAATGACTATGTTCTACTCCTGAAACCCAATATTATGCTGTATGTTAACTAACAGGCTTGAATTTAAATAAATTAGTTTTAAAACAGATAGTTTAGCTCCAACTTCAATGGATAGATTGAAAATCTTTCAACACTATTTTAATTTCTTAGGTATTAAATTTAATTTCTTTTAAGTTTTGAAACAGAAATGAAAGAAATTACTGAAACTCAGATAATATTTTTATAAATTGTATAGGCTTGGAAAATGATACTGAACTTAAAAAATGTTATGAATAATTTTAAGGGTAGATATATTTTAATAATTTGATAATTTATAATAATTTAATAATTCATAACACTTGGGGTACCTGTGTGGCTCAGTCAGTTAAGCGTCCAACTTCAGCTCAGGTCATGATCTCACAGTCTGTGAGTTCGAGCCTTGCGTCAGGCTCTGTGCTGACAGCTCAGAGCCTGGAGCCTGCTTCAGATTGTGTGTCCCCCTCTCTCTGCCCCTCCCCTGCTCACTCTCTGTCTCAAAAATAAATGAAAACATTAAAAAAAAAAAAAAAAGAAATTCCTAACACTTTATTGACTCGACTCTGTAAACCATGAGGAAGCTACCATGTTGAGAGTTCCTGACAACTCCCACTCCTTATCTCCCATTGTTTAATTGAATTATTTTTATAAGATAAGGTTTATAGCATTTATAATTTATAAACATTTTGAAATAGTTTAGTAAGTATGCTGATTTTTAAAAGAGATGCAAAAGTCCACATCTTGTTTCTCCATCCCTGCTTTCTATAATTTTTTGACTGAATATTTGCTGTATTTTGCTAAGGACCTCAAATATGTGCTATTCCTGAAGTTCTAGCATAACTAAGAATTGTTTGTTGCCTTAAAACTGAAGTAAGTTTAGCCTTGTATACAGTTCCTGAGTGCTTTTCTCTTGAGAACTCTGTAGTTATTAACCAACTATAATTTAATTTTTTTAATTGAGAAACACATTTTCATTCCAATATGACCAAACCATCATGTCCTCTTTAGTCCCTATCTTCTTCAGAAACCACAATTTGTTTATGTTGTTCCTCTTTAAAATCAACCATATTCCATATCTCTTATCTTATCAAAAATAAGCTAATTATCATTGCTCTTTTATAGTTAAGTTTTTACTAGCTATTGAATAATCACATTCTTGTGAGATTTTGAGTTTTTGAAATTTTATCCTCTCTTTTGGATGTAATATAGAAGCAAAACTATGTGATCAATTCAATATTGTCAGAAAAAAAGTATTTGACAAAGTACCATATGCATTCACAATAAGAAAAAAAAACTCAACAAAGTAGGTTTATTTTTATTTATTTATTTTTTTTGAGAGAGAGAGACAGACAGAATATGAGCAGGGGAGGAGCAGAGACAGAGAGAGGGAGAGAGAATCTGAAGCTGGCTCCACTCTCTGAGGTGTCAGCACAGAGCCCAACGTGGGGCTTGAACTCACCAATGATGAGATCATGACCTGAGCCAAAGTCGGAGGCTCAACCGACTGAGCCACCCAGGCGCACAAGAAAACAGGTTTAGAGGGAACATACCTCAACAGAATAAAGGCCACATATGAAAAACTCACAGCTATAACATAGTTCTCAATGGGGGAAAAATTGAGAGTTTTTTCCCTAAGGTCAGGAAGAAGACAAAGATATTCACTCTCACCACTTTTATTCAACATAGTATTGAAAGTTCTAAACACAGCAATCAGACAACAAAACCAAAAGGCATCCAAATTGGTAAGGAAGACTTAAAACTGCCACTCTTTGAAGATGATATGATACTATATATACTAAACCCCAAAGATTCCACCAAAAAACTTTTAGAACTATTATATGAACTCAATAATGTTACAGGATACAAAATCAATATAGAGAAATCTGTTGTATTTCTGTACACTAATAAAGAAGTAGCAGAAAAAAATTAAGAAAGCAAACCCATTTATAATTGTACCAAAAATAATAAACTTCCTAAAAATAAATTTAACCAAAGAGGTGTAAGACCTGTACTCTGAAAACTATAAAACATTGATGAAAGAAATAGAAGATGATATAAATGGAAAGATTTCACACTCATGAGTTGAAAGACCAAATGATGTTAAAATATCCCTCTTACCCAAAGCAACCTATACATTTTATGAAATCCCTATCAAAACACCAACAGCATTTTTCACAGAACTAGAATAAGCAATCCTAATGTTTGTATGAAACCACAAAAGACCTCAAATAGACAAAGAAATCTTGAAGAAGAAAAAGAAAACTGGAGGTATTGCAATTCCAGAGTCCAAGTTATAATACAATGCTGTAATAATAAGAACAGTATGGTACTGACACAGAAGTGGACACATAGATCAATGGAACAAAATAGAAATTCCAGAAATAAACCCACACTTATACGCTCAATTAATCTTCAACAAAGAAGGCAAGAATATACAGTGGGAAAAAATGTCTTCAACAAATGATGTTGGGAAAACTGGACAGCTACACGCAAAAAAATTAAACTAGACCACTTTCTTACATCATACACAAAAATAAATTCAAAATGGATTAAATAACTAAATGTGATACCTGAAATCATAAAAATCCTAGAAAAGAACACAGGCAGTAACATTTCTCTGACATCGGCCATAACATTTTTCTAGATATGTCTCCTGAAGCAAGGGAAGCAAAAGTAAAAACAATTGGGACAACATCACAATAAAAAAAACCCTGCTGCACAGCAAAGGAAACTATCAACAAAACTAACAGACAACCTACTGAATGTGAGAAGATATTTACAAATGACATATCTGATAAAGGGTTAGTTTCCAAAATACGTAGAGAACTTCTACAACTCAATGCCCCCCAAACAAATAATCCTATTAAGATGGGCACAAGATATGAACATACATTTCTCCACAGAAGACATCCAGATTGCCAGGAGACATGTGGAAAGATTCTCAACACCATTCATCATCAAGGAAATGCAAATCAAATCCATAATGAGCTGTATCATCCCACACATGTCAGAATGGCTAAAATCAAAAACACAAGAAATAAGTGTTGATGAGGATGTAGAGAGAAAAAAAAACCCTTATGTACTGTGGTTGGGAATACAAACTGGTACAGCCACTGGAAAACAGTATGAAGCTTCCTCAAAAAAATAAAAATAGAACTACCATACAATCCTGTAATTTCACTATTTGATCTTTACCCAAAGAATAGGAAAACACTAATGCAAGGATATATTCGCCCACATTGCTAACAATAGCCAAATTATGGAAACTATATATATACACTATGTCATATGATATAGGGAATAGCATTCAACCACAAAAAGAATGAAGTCTTGTCATTTGCAACAACATGGATGGATCTAGACAATTTAATCCTAAGTGAAATAAGTCAGAGAAAGACAAATACCATCTGACTTCACTCATGTGTGGAATTTAAGTAACAAAACAAGTGAACAAAGGGAAAAGGAGACAAACAAAAATATAGACTCTTATCTACAAAGAACAAACAGATGGCTACCAGAGGGGAGATTGGTGGGGGGATGGGTGAAATAAGTGAAGGAAATTAAGAGAACACTTAACTTGAGCGCTGAGTAATATACAGAATTGTCAAGTCACTATATTAGACACCTGAAACTAATTTAACACCATATGTTAATTATACTGGAGGGTTTTTTAATTTTTTTTATTTATTTTTTAAGAAGATTCACTCTGTATCTTTAAATATTGACGCTTTGATTATAATGTTTCCTTGTGTGGGTCTCTCTAGGTTTTCCCTACTTGAGATTCTCTGTCTCTAGACTTGGTTGTTTGCTTTCCTCACCAAGTTAGAAAAGTTTTGCTATTTTCTATCCCTTTCTGTCTGTCTTTGCCTTCTGGGACCCATATAATGCAAATGTTAGTATGCTTGATCTTGTCTCAGAGGTCCCTTAAATGATCCTCAATTTATTTATTTTTTTCTTCTTGCTGTTTTGGCCGTGTGACTTTCTCTACAGTCTTCCAGATCACTGATTTGTCCTGCTGTGTGTACTCTGCTATCGTTTCCTTTTAGCCCATTTTTACTTTAGTTAATGCGTTCTTCAGGTCTGAGTAGTTCTTTTTTTAATTATATATCTTTTATATCTCTTTGAAGTTCTTGCGCATCTCCATTCTTCTGAGTTTTGTGAGCACCTTTATGGCCATTACTTTGAACTCTTTATTTGGTGGATTGCTTAGCTCCATTTTGTTCAGTTATTTCTCTGAGAATTTCTCTTGTTCTTTTGATTGAAACATATTCCCTTATCTCTTCATTTTGCTAATTATCTGTTGCTATGTAATAGGTCAGTTACATCTCCCTTTCTTGAAGGAGTGGCTTTAAGCAGAAAGTGTCCTGTGGGTTCCAGTAACCCCTCATCACCTAGGTTCCCCAGGGGTATCCCTGGGTAGGCTATCTATACCCTCCTGTTGTGGCTGGATCACAACTGGCATAGACTCACTGGTATGGGGCTGCCCCCAAGGATAGTTATATGTAAAAGCCAGGCCACAACCACTATGGATGCTTGGTATTTAGAGTTGCCCTTAGTGTGGCTGACTGAGACCTGGCTGTTAACTGTTGCTGGCACTCCAGTATAAGGGGCTGGCATCTGGTGTGGGAACCCTTGGTGGGGGCACTGGGGTTGGCCAAGGACTGCCACTGAACATGGGGGAGCATATGGGTACTTAGAAGAGGTTCTAGGTCAGGCCAGGTAGGTTGGTAATGTGGAATTCACAAAGAAGCACCAGCGCTGGCCACGTGTTTCTACCACAGTAGGTGGAGAGGGCCAGCAATGGTATCCACTAGTTCCAGGGCAGCTATGGGGAAACTAAGTGAACATAAAATGGTGCCTGCCGGCACTTGCATCCCTGGAGAACGTTGCAACAGAATCCTGCCCTTGACATACCCTAAAATTGGTCAACAGATCTCTTTCATGTGTAACCCAGGTGCTTTGCAAATGGCTGCCTTTATGCTGAGACATGGAGCGCGTTTGTGCACGTGCCCCTTAAGAACAGAGACTCAGTGCCTCTTGCCTTATGGCTCTCCTGGCATAAATTTCACCGGTTTTGAAATCCAAATGGTATGGGTGCTCATCTTTCCAGTGTAGGTCCCCAGGATAGGAATGCCCAATAGGGGGCTCACACCCCATGTTCCTCGGGAAGGGACTCTTCAGTTGTGATACCCCACCTGTTTGTGAATTTGCCACCACGAAGGTATAAATCCAGATTAGACCATGTGTATGCTCCCATCTTAATGTTGCTTTTCATTATATCCTTTGTTGTATAATACCTGTTCTGCTAGTCTTCAGTTTGTTCGCAAAGATAGTTGTTGTATATGCAATTGTAGATTTTGGTGTATCCTTGGAAGGTGAGTTCAGAATCTTTCTACCCCACCATCTTCGTCCCCACCTTTGTCATATATATATATATATATATATATATATATATATATATATATATTTTTTTTTTTTTT
>NW_024412376.1:143740146-143794081 GCF_014898765.1 Herpailurus yagouaroundi | reverse complement strand
ATATATATATATATATATATATATATATTTTTTTTTTTTTTTTTCCTGCCAGCTCCCTTTCATCTTTTTCAAATTTCTATAATCTCTGCTTCCATCTGTTTCCATCTCCAATCTCTTTCCATCTCTACCTAATCTTTGGGCTCCTATTGACATTTAGATCATTTAAAGTTATGCTCACTGCAAATCTTAATCTTTTTTCTTAGATAAGTACACTTAGGATGTACCTTCACTTGCTTATGCCTGTGCGCTTCCCCTTTGCCAGTGGAATGGTCATGTCTTGTGTCTTCTCTATTACACAGCTTTTAATGGAGTCAACTATTTGTTAACAAGAGTATGGGAATTAAAGAGTAGAGTAAGATGGGGAAGCTCTCAACTTTATTATCCCATATCATATTAAACACCCTTTGGAAGCATATTTATTTTGTTCAGTGAGAATTATTTCAGAATTTTTCTTGTTTAAAACCTGTGAAATGCAGCATCTAAGGCAGTTGGTATTAATATTTGGTTTTCTCAGCTCTTTTCTTCCATCTTCCTGCCTTACATCTGGTCATCTTCCTTAGTTGAGGCTAGACTGTAATGTTTCAATATAGATTTTCATTTCACTCAACCTTCTAGGCCATTCTACAGAACCAAATTGGGTCATTCCAAGAATGTGTTCCTAAATTTTATCACTCTTACCACTGGTCAATTGCATAACCCTTTCAGAAATATGGTATTTAGTTTTGGAGGAATATTAATTGTTAAGAGGTTTTGAAAAATATTAATCTATAGGAGACTCCCAGAAATAATGGCATTAAATTTGGGGTAACACTTAACTTCACAATGTAAATAAAATCATGGCAATTTTCTACAATGTTTAAGCAAAACATGAGTGTCTATTCTGTGAAATATATGCTGAATATCTACAGATTTTTTTTTCCATTATCTACAGAGAGAGAGTTGTCATGCAAGTCTATAAATCTCCTATTGAAAGTCTTTGTTTAGAGTCTTTTTAACTTCTGATCATTCTATTAAAATTTGTTAAAAGTTTCGGGAGAAAAGCAATCTCTCATTGTGTCCAGTGAGCTAAAGCACTTACAGTTGAACATTACAAGGAGTCCATAGTTTGTGCCCCAAGGAATGTCATTCAAATAAAAAGAATCAATTCTATGTGCATGTTCTTCTGGACACACTTGCTGAGGACAGGCTCTGTCATAAGAAATAGCTCTGCCATCCTCCTTCATCATTTGATCTCTGGTACTCACAGCCTTTTGGACAGGTGACTACTTAAATGGAATTGTCTGGAAAAGAAGAAAAGATAATATATGGACATTATTGGGAACTATGGTAAAAAATTGCTTGAAATCTTTCTTTTCTTTTCTTTTCTTTCTTTCTTTCTTTCTTTCTTTCTTTCTTTCTTTCTTTCTTTCTTTCTTTCTTTCTTTCTCTTTTCTGTTTATTTATTCTTTGAGAAAGAGAGAGAGCATAAGCGGGGAAGGTACAGAGAAAAGGAGACACAGAATCCGAAGCGGGCTCCAGGCTCTGAGCTGTCAGCACAGAGACGATGCGGGGCTCGAACTCACGAACCATGAGATCATGACCTGAGACCAAAAATTGCTTGGAATTTATATATGATGGGTATGTATATTAACTTTGTAACTATATGCCACTTTTAAAATGTCCCCAGTGATGGAACTCTTTACTTTGAGAATCTGTTATGGTATTAATCAAATTCAAACTTGGGTCATAGCATTTGTGTGCATTTGTGTGTGTGTGTGTGTGTGTGTGCTGCTATACAGTCATCTCCTTAAGGGCAAATGTTTGTTTTTAATTCAGCTTGTGTCATTCCCATAAATATTTCATCCAAATATTTACTCAATAAATATTTGATGAATAAAAGAAATTCTTTTAAAAAAGATAACATTTTCCTAACAAAAGAAAACTATAAATCAAGTTGTAATTATTTGAGGACAAGAATAAAAGAATGTACCACAAAATGTCAGTGGAGCAAGAGGAACAAATGTGTTTATATCAACATTATTTTAATGGCAAGATCATTCATTCTATTTTGTCTGACACGAAGACTTGAGGAATATTAGTTAAGAAACGTATGTTAAACCACAGTTAGAAAATAACCACAGAATGTTAGTCATTTAACATAAAAAAAATTTGTAGCTCATGGCATATAGCTAATGCTGATCAAATTAAAAGGAAATCCCTCTGTGCACATTGCCATTTACAGACACGGGCTGATAGAGCCTCTACTATCTGATAATTTTATATGAGCCTCCTTTTGCATTACAATAAGTGAAAAAATGGCACAATGCACTTGATATCCTATACTTTAGCGATGAATACCTTCTACTGAGAACCCATGGACCAAAAGAACCCATATCACCATATCACTAGCACAGGGGCTAGAAAATAGGGGAGGAATATATAGCTATCCAGATATCAGCAATTATTTTTTCTTTCAGGAAGGAAGTATGAAACTCAATGAAAAGAATGTTGTTGGAAGTCTGTGTATGTAAAGTATATGTGTAACAATCGACAAATATATCCTGACAAAATTTGTGTCGTATGATTAGAAATATAGCATATTTAGCATATACTAATTTAGCATATACTATTTTAGCATATAGCAAATTCAGCATATACTGAAATGTGTACGGTTGTGCTACCTGCCTCAGGGAGTTTTAATTCTAATTGTGAAATGTATAATTTAATTGTAAATTTTAATTGTAAATTGTGTAATTCGAATTTAGTTCTAATTCTAGTCATTAAGCATTTTATATGCAAATTACATTGTCATTGTAATTTGAGGCATTTTGGGGGCAAAATATTGCCTCTTATTAAATAAGCTATCTGTATTTCTGCCAAAAATCACTAAAGCATTAAATGAACCATATGCAAGATTTAGGAATTATACTTTTCTAAATACAAAGAGGCTTGGGGCGCCTGGGTGGCTCAGTCAGTTAAGCATCTGACTCTTGATTTGGCCAGGTCATGTTCTCACCGTTTGTGAGACTGAGCCAGTAGAGAGCCTGCTTGGGTTTCTCTTCCTACCTCTCTCTCTGTCCCTCCCCTGCTCACACTCTCTGTCTCTCTCAAAATAAATACATAAACATTAAGAAAAAAAAAAAGAAAGAAAGAAACGTGGCTCATAGAAATCTGCAGATTCTTTTGCCGTATACTGTTGCTTTGGCTTCCTCATTTAAACCATTGCTCTGAATATTAAAGTTAAATATTAGATTAAAACTTCATATATCTCTTTGAAAAAAATAGCTTAGAAAATGAAATCTGTGTTTGATCAGTTTATAAGAGACTACATGGCAAGTAACGATGTTTTCAGTAATGTGGAAACCCATCATGTTTCGTCCCTTATTTTACTAATTTTTTCCAAAAAGAATACAAAATAAAATATGCTCAAGCAAATAATTTATGATGTACTGTATGAATACTCTTCACAAAATCACCCTAAAGTTCAAGGACTCAGCAGAAGTTCAAGAAATGTGAATGTTTGCGTGACTTTGTGGATAACTCAATAGAAAATAAATAGAATTTTCTATTTTAGGTTACAGTCTTGACACTTTCTAGTTTACCTTCTAATGAAGAACATCTGAAGAAGTTGTCAATAAGTAGGTTTAGAAAGCATTAGAGATTAGATTAATTATACTAAATGCATATATTTATTTGAAGATATTTTATATTTTATGACATTATTCCTTCCTGTCTAAGAAAATGAAATGGCATTTCTTTATCTCAATAATGTTGTTTTGTCTCAATAATGTGCTCTCACTTTTTTTCATATATGTTTTCTGTCTTTCTTGTTAAATTTATGATTAAGTATTTCATAAAGTGTCTTGATTTAAAAAAAAAATTAATGTTTATTTATTTATTTTGAGAGAGGGAGGGAGAGAGAGAGAGAGTATGTGTGTGTGAACTGGGGAGGGGCGGTGAGGAGAGTAGAAAGAGAATCCCAAGCAGACTCCATGCTTTCAGTTCAGAGCCCAATGTGGAGCTCAATGTCACCAACTGGGAGATCAGAATCAGAAATCAGATGCTCAACCGACTGAGCCCCCCAGGTGCCCCTTTTGACTTTTTTGTTGAATTTATTGTTGTTATTTGGAATAGATGAATGTTCCTGTTTCTTTTTCTAGGTGTTCCTGCTAAATTCAAGACAACCTACAGTGAGGAGAGCAGTGCAATATGGGTGACCTTAAATTTACCTCCTTCCTCAGACACAAACAAATGTAATAACAATATCCTCTGAAAAATAACTTGGTGCTAATTGAACAGCTTCTGCATAATAAATGATAGAGGGAGCATGCAGAAAAGGTTAGGGAATATAGATTCTGTAATAGGAACACTGCCCACAAAACTGAGGGTTAAAACTGAGAGGCCGAAACACAAACTTGCCCACCTTTCTTTCGAAAAAAAAAAAACAGGAGTTTAAAGGGAAACTAGTCTATAAGTGAAGGGAAACCATTTGCTTACCTTAGAGTATCTGTCAAGCAGGAGAGAAACTGCTGGCACTCTCTCTGGCACTGGAGATGCTAGTGAGCACAATTTTTGAGGTTCCCTGCCCAATTAAATAGTGTGGGTGTGAGTACTGTCCAGGCAATCTAGCCAGCCTGCTAGGGCCACCTAGGTGGGACCGAGGCCCATAGCCCAGCTTTCCCCCAAGGTGGTTCTGGGACAGTGCATTCCAGAATCCTTTGAACCTGAACCTGACCAAGCCATCTTGCCAAGGCAAACTATACATGGCATTCCCTGGGACCCCCTGGCTCATGCCCTTTCCAGCTCCAGCCATCCCACCAGGGCAGACCCAATGTGGTGCAACCCTTCCCAATTCCTACTACAGCACCAGCTGTTCTGCCAAGTGTCACTAGAGTATGATGTCCCAAGACTCCCTACCCAGCCTGCAACAATTCAGCTGTCCTACCAAGGTGACCCTGCTGATGTGGGCCCCAAGACCTCCTTGGCCCATGCCCACCTCATGTCTAGCTATTCCAATAGAATGGCCAAGCACAGAGCACACTGGCACCCCTTGGCCAGTTCTTGCTCCAGCTCCAGCAGTCCCACCAAGGTGGCAACTATACCAGAGCCAGTGACTTGACCAGGGTGGCCCCAGCATTCCTCAGGACTCCACAAGCTGCATCTGCTTCAGATCCAGCTGTCTTACCAGAGTGGCCCTGATGCAGTATGCCCTAGGACCACTCCAGCCTCAGCCAGCCTCAGAGAACAGACCTGTGCAATCCACACAGGAGATGCCCCTAAACAGGGCTACTCCTTCAAGATTGAGAGATGTAGAAGTTCTGCTTAATTCATAAAAACAAGCACAGAAGGGGTGCCTAGGTGACTCAGTGGGTTAAGCATTGGACTCTTGATTTTGGCTTAGGTCATGATCTCACAGTTTGTGATTTCAAGCCCTGCATTGGACTCTGTGCTGACACTGCAGAGCCTACTTGGGATTTTCTCTCTCTCCCCCCTCTCTCTCTGCCCTCCCATGTGCTCTCTCTTAAAATAAACAAAACAAAACAAAAACAAAACAAACAAAAAAACAAGCACAGAAAGCCAAACAAAATGAGAGACAGAAATACGTTGCAAATGAAAGAATAAGATGCAATCCCAGTGGAGGTTGGGGTGGAGGGGTAGACTAATGAAACGAAGGTAAGTAATGTACCCAATAAACAGCTTAAAGGGTCATAAAGATGCTCGCCAAACTTGGGAGAAGAATGTAGTGTAGCTATAGTGTAGCTTCAATAAACAGTTAGAAATATAAGGAAAAAAAACCAGCAATATAAGAAAAATAATATAAGAGGAACACACTAACTGAAATTTAAAAAATTCACTAAAATGAGTCAACAGATTAGATAATGGAGAGGAAAAATCAGCAATCTGAGGACAGAAATCACCCAACAGAACAGCAAAAAGAAAAGTGAGTCATAAAGTGAAGGTAGTTTAATGGACCTCTGAGACAACATCAACTATACTAACACTGATATTACAGAGACCCCAGAATGAGAAAGGGGTTGAAATTGGCATAAAACTTATCTGAAGAAATAAGGGCTGAAAAATTCCCTAACCTGGGAAACAAAACAAAACAAACAAACAAACAAAAACCCAGACATCTAGATCTAGGAAACACAGAGAGTTCCCAATAAGATGAACCCAAGGAGATCCCCATCACGATATATGATAATTAAAATGGAAAAAAAAAATAAAGATGAAGAGAGAATCTTACAGGCAACAAGATAAAAACAAATAGTCCCATATAAGTGAAACCCCATAAGACTTCAGCTGATTTTTCAGAACAAACTTTGCAGGCCGGAAAGGAGTGGCAAAACATGTCCAAAGCACTGAAAGGGAAAAACTTACAACCAAGAATACTCTTCCTGGCAAGATTATCAGTCAGTATTGAAGAAACAAAGATTCCCTCATATCAGCAAAAACTAAAGAAGTTTATCACTACTAAAGAAACCTTACAATAAAGGTCACAGAGTCTTTTTTTTAACCAGAAAAATCCATAAATAGAAATAAGAAACTATATCAAAGGAAAAAAAAAAAAACCTCACCAGTAAAGGCAAATATATAGTAAAGGCAGTGGGTCAGTAACTTAAACACATAATATGAAGTTTAAAAGACAACAACTGTAAAAATAAACTATAATAGAAATAAGTAGTTAAGGGTTACACAAAAAAAGATTTAAAATAGGACATCAAAAACCTAAAAGGGGAGTACAAATGCAGTGCCTTTGAATGTGTTCAAACTTAAGTGACTATCAATTTAAAATAGACTGCTACATATATAGGATCAATATATATATATATGAATCTGATGGTAACAACAAACAAAAATCTACAATAGAGAAACAATACAGAATAAGGAACCTAAATATAGCACAAAGAAATTCAGCAAATCACAAGGGAAGGCGAAAGAGAACAAGAGAAGAAGAAAGAAATAACCAGAAAACAGTTAAGAAAATGGCAATAAGTGCATACCTATCAATAGTTACTTTAAATGTAAATGTACTGGATGCTGCAATAAACAGACCTAAGGTAGCATAGTGGATAAAAAATAAAGACACATCTATATACTGTCTGCAAGAGACTCATTTTGAATCTAAAGACAAAGACCAAAGGTGAAGGGTTGCAAACCAAAAGAAAGATGAGGTAACAATATTGACAACACAGATTTTATTTTTTTTTTATTAATTTTTTTTTCAACGTTTATTTATTTTTGGGACAGAGAGAGACAGAGCATGAACGGGCGAGGGGCAGAGAGAGAGGGAGACACAGAATCGGAAACAGGCTCCAGGCTCTGAGCCATCAGCCCAGAGCCCGACGCGGGGCTCGAACTCACGGACCACGAGATCGTGACCTGGCTGAAGGCGGACACTTAACCGACTGCGCCACCCAGGCGCCCCGACAACACAGATTTTAAAAACAAAGACTGTGACAAAAGACAAAAAGGAATATTGTATAATGATAAAATGGTCGATTAAAAAATATATATAACAGTTACATACATTATGTTCCCGGTATAGGAGCAACTAAACATTTAGAGAATACATTAACAGATATAAAGGGAAAAGTTGACAGTAATACAGGTATAGAAAGGGAATTTAATACTCCACTTACATCAATGGATAGAACATCCGACAGAAAATCAATAAGGAAACATTGGCCTTAAACAACACATTAGACCAAATGGCTTTAAAAGATAGAGAGATCATTCTATCCCAAACCAGCAGAATACACATTCTCCTCGAGTGTGCACAGAATATTCTCCGGGATAGATTACATGTTAGGCTATAAAACATGTGTCAATATTCAAGATAGCTGAAATCATATGAAGCATATTTTCTGAGCACAATGGTATGAAACTAGAACTTCATTAGGAGAAGAATATTGGGGAAAAAAGCAAACGTGAAAGCTAAACAGCCAATGAGTCTATGAAAAATCAACGAGGAACTAACAAATACCTTGAGACAAATGAAAATAAAACACAATGGTCCAAAATCATTGAGATGTGGCAAAATCTGTTCTAAGATAGAAATTCATAGCATCACAGGCACACCTTCAAAAAACAAGAAAAATCTCAAACAACGCATCTAACTTTACACCTAAGGGAACTTGAAAAAAAGAAAATGAAGCAAAGCCCCGAATCAATGGAAATAAGTACTAAAATAATGATAAACCTCTAGCCAGATTCATCAAGAAAAACAGAGGACTCAAACAAATAAAATCAGAAATGAAAGAGAAAGCATAATTGATATCATCGCAATGCAAATAATCATGAGACTACTACCAATAATTATACCCCAACAAACTGAAAACCTGGAATTGATACAGTTCTTGAAAGGTACAACCTTATAAGCCTAAATCACACGCACAAAATTGGAAGTCTGAAGAGACTGCTTACAAATTAATTCAAATTAGTAATTTAAAAAATCCTCCAAGATACCAGTTCACACCTGGCTAAAATTCACACATGGCTACAATTAACAGCTCAGGAAACAACAGATGTTGGTGAGGATGCGAGGAAAGGGGAGCCCTTTTGCGCTGCTGGTAGGAATGCATGCGAACTGGCACAGCCATTCTGGAAACAGTATGGAAATTCCTCAAACAATTAAAAATAGAAGTACCCCAGGACACAGCAATTGCATTACTAGGTATTTATCCAATGGATACAAAATTGCTGATTTGAAGGGATACATGCATGCCAATATTTTTAGCAGCACTATTGGCAATAGCCTTATAATGGAAAGAGCTCAAATGTCCATCGACTGATGAGTGGATGAGGAAAATGTGGCTTATATATTTACATAGAATATTACTCGGTGATCAAACATAATGAAATCTTGTCATTTGCAACAATGTGGATGGAACTCGGGTGTATTATGCTAAGTAAAGTAAGTCAGTAAAAGAAAGGCAATTGTGATTTCAGACATGCTGCAATTTAAGAAACAAAACAGATGAACATAGCAGAAGGGAAGCAAAAATAAGATGAAAACAGAGAGGGAGGCAAACCATAAGGGGCTCTTAAATACAGAGAACAAATTAATGGCTGCTGGAGGGGTGTTAGGTGGGGCAATGGGCAAAATGGGTGATGGGCATTAAGGGGTCACTTGCTGGGATGAGCACTGGGTGTTATATGTAAGTGATGAACCACTAAATTCTATTCCCGAAATCATTATTACATTATATTTTAACTAATTTGGATTTAAATTTTTAAAAAGAAATAAATAAAATAAAAATCCTCCAATAAGAGAAGCTCATGACCAGGTGGCTTCACAGGTGAATTTTACAAAATATTTAAAAAAGTTACTACCTATATTTCTTAAATATTTACAAAAAAATTGAAGAGGGAAGAATATTTCCAAACTAATTTATGAGGTCAGCATTACCTGAGACTTCAACTAGACACAGATAGCACAATAAAGAAAACTGAAGGCCAATTATCCTGATGAACATAAACGTAAAAATCCTCAACAAAAATTAGCAAATCAAATTCAACAGTACATTCAAAGGATAATATACAATGATTAAGTGGGATTTAAGTGATGCATGGATGTGTCACCATCCACAAATCAATCAAAATTATACATTACATTACCAAGATGAAAGATTCAAGTCATATAATTATCTCAATGGATGCAGAAAAGGCATTTGATAAAATTCAACATTTAATAAAAAATCCTCAACAAAGTAGATATAGAGGGAACCTACTACCTCAACATAACAAAGGTCACATATGACATAATCACAGCTAACATCATATTCAATGATGAAAACTTGGAAGCTTTTCTTCTAAGATCAGGAACAAGAAAAGGATGCCGACTCTCACTTTTATTCAACATAAATTTAGAAATCTTAGCCACAGCAGTTGTGCAAGGAAAAATGAGTCATCCATATCAGAAAGAAAGAAGTAAAATGGTCACTATTTACGGCTGACATGATAATATATAGATAAAACCCTAAACACCAAAAATTTATTAGAACTAGTACATGAATTCAGAAAAGTCACCGGATAAAAATCAATAATTAGAAATTGGTTGGGTCTCTCTATACTAATATAAGCTATCAGAAAAAGAAATTGAGAAAATAGTTCAATTTATAATCACATTAATAAAGTAAAATATCTAGGATTCAATTTAACCAAGGAGGTGAGAGACCTATACTCTGAAAACTATGACATTGATGGAAGAAACTGAAAATGACACCAACAAATTGAAAGATATTCCATGGCTTATTGATTGGAATAATTAATATTAAAACCATATTACCCAAAGCAATATATACATTCAATGTCAGCCCCATCAAAATATCATGGCATTTTCTTACAGAACTATACAAATAATCCTAAAATTTGTATGTAATTAAAAAAGATGAGGCACCTGGGTGGCTCATTTGGTTGAGTATCTGACTTCGGTTCAGGTCATGATCTATGGTTCGTAAATTCAATCCCCATATCAGGCTCACTGCTGTCAGTGCAGAGTCAACTTCAGATCCTCTGTCCCCCTTTCCGTCTTCTCCTCCCTCGCTCATGCTCTCTCTCAAAAATAAATAAACAAATACATACATATATACATACATACATACATACATACATACATACATACGACATCGCCAAAGCAAACTTGCGAAAGAACAATCTGGAGATATCATTCTCATTGACTTCAGATTATACTACAGAGCCATAGTAACCAGAACAGTATGTTACTGGCAAGAGAAAGCTACATGGATGAATAGAATAGACAGCCTAGAAATAAACCCACACATACATGGTCAATTAATGTAGGACAAATGTGGCAAGAATATACAATGAAAAAAATGCAGTCTGCTAACAGTCTGGTGTTGGGAAAACTGGACAACTATATGTAAAAGAATGAAACTGAACCACATACAGAATTAATTCAAAATGGATTAAATATTTGCCCATAAGACCTGAAACTATGAAACTCCTAGAAGGAAACATAAATAGTAACCTCTTTGACATTGACCTTAGCTGTATTTTCTTTTTTTTGGACCAGTCTCCTCAAGCAAAGGCAACAAAAGCTAAAATAACAAATTGGATTACAACAAAGTAAAAAGTTTTGCACAGCAAAGGAAACTATCAACATAATGAAAAGGCAACCCACTGAGTGGGAGAAGATATTTGCAAGTGATAAAATCCAATAAGGGATTAACATCTAAAATATATAAAGAACTTATACAACTTTATATCAAAAAACAAACCAATTAAAAAATGGGTAGAGCAGTTGAATAGACATTTTTCCAAAGAAAACATACAGATGTCCAAAATGACCATGAAAAGATGCTTAACATGACCAATCAGGGAAATGCAAATTAAAACCACAATAAAATATCCCCTCCTACCTGTCACTTAGCTAGTATAAAAAACAAAACAAACAAACAAAAAAACCCATAAAAATATAAGAATTGGAAAGGATGTGGAGAAAAGGGGACACATGCGTACTGTTGGTGGGAATGTAACTTGATGAAATTACTCTGTGAACCAGTATGGAGGGCTCTCAAAAAGTTTAAAATTAAGTAGCCATGCAATCTAAAAATTCCATTTCTGGGTATTTGAAGGAAAGAAAACATCAATTCAAAGAGATATATGCATACCTATGTTCATCACAGCATTATTTACAATACGTAAGATATTGAAACAATCTACATGTCCATTAATAGATGAAAAATAAAGAATATTATATATATGTTATACGATATTATATATGATATTATATATATAATATCTGCATTATACACACACACAGACACACACACACACACACACACATATATATATATATGTACACACACACACACACACATATATAATATAACACATGAAACATTATTCTGCCATTAAAAAAAATGAAATCTTGGGGCGCCTGGGTGGCGCAGTCAGTTAAGCGTCCGACTTCAGCCAGGTCACGATCTCGCGGTCCGGGAGTTCGAGCCCCGCGTCGGGCTCTGGGCTGATGGCTCAGAGCCTGGAGCCTGTTTCCAATTCTGTGTCTCCCTCTCTCTCTGCCCCTCCCCTGTTCATGCTCTGTCTCTCTCTGTCCCAAAAATAAATAAATGTTGAAAAAAAAAATTAAAAAAAAAATGAAATCTTGCCATTTGGGACAACAAAATGGATCAAGAGTATATTATGCTAAGCGAAATAAGTCAGACATAAAAAGACAAATACTGTATGATTTCACTTAGGTGTGCTATCTAAAAACAAATGAACAAAACAGAAACAGATTCATAGATATTGGAAACAAACTATTGGCTACTAGAGGACAGGAGTGATTAGGGGGACAGAAAATATAGGCAAAGGGGATTATGAGGTACATATTTCCATTGGAAAATAAATGAGTCATGGGGATGTAATATATTAGTATATAGTCAATAATATTAGTAATTTTGTATGGTGACAGATGATAACTAGTTTTATCACGGGTATCATTTCATGTTATATAAAACCATTAAACTATTGTACACTTGAAAATAATAAATATTGGGGCGCCTGGGTGGCGCAGTCGGTTAAGCGTCTGACTTCAGCCAGGTCACGATCTCGCAGTCCGTGAGTTCGAGCCCCGCGTCGGGCTCTGGGCTGATGGCTCAGAGCCTGGAGCCTGTTTCCGATTCTGTGTCTCCCTCTCTCTCTGCCCCTCCCCCGTTCATGCTCTGTCTCTCTCTGTCCCAAAAATAAATAAACGTTGAAAAAAAAAATTAAAAAAAAAATAAAAAAAGAAAATAATAAATATTTTATATCAAGTCACTTTATCCAGTTATCTTATTTATTTTAATAGTTTAGAAAGGAAAATGGTGGCTACAGTTATAAATCATACCATCACAAGGAAACATAATTTATTTTTCTAAAAATTACATTGATTACTAAAATATTCCACGTTCCCATATTTGCTAAAATCTCAAGAAAATGTTGCATACTACGGAGAGAGTTGGGCTCCAGTTGACTTCCTTATTTTAAATAAGTGTAAGTTTAGAATTTTGTCCATTTACAAAATGTTTACTCAATTATTTTGGCAAATAGTTTTCATTTTTTTCTTCTATGTATGTTGTGCCCATACTGTTCATTGAGAATGAATTTTCATATTACCAAATGCCTTATTGGAATATACCAGTGGAATTTATATCTTTCCCACATTTTTGAATGTGTGAAGGAAAAAAAAATGTGATAAATTTTGTATGCTGAATTACACTTTGATTAATGGAACAAACATTGCTTAGTAATTAGACATTATTTTTTTTAATTTTTTTTTCAACGTTTATTTATTTTTGGGACAGAGAGAGACAGAGCATGAACAGGGGAGGGGCAGAGAGAGAGGGAGACACAGAATCGGAAACAGGCTCCAGGCTCTGAGCCATCAGCCCAGAGCCCGACGCGGGGCTCGAACTCACGGACCGTGAGATCGTGACCTGGCTGAAGTCGGACGCTTAACCGACTGCGCCACCCAGGCGCCCCTAGACATTATATTTTTATGCATTACTTGCTTCTGTTTGTTAATATTTTATTTTTTATTTAGGATATTTGTTTTTATATTCATAAATAATTTCTATTTTCTCATTTCCTTTTGAGATAGGGAATGTAAATCAGGCTGGCTTCATAAAATAAAGTGGAGAATTCTTTGTTTCCCTTTACAGCTTGAAATAGTTTAAGTAAAATTGGAATCAAGTTATCTGATGGTTAGCTAAAACTTAGTGTAGGTCCCTCTTTTCAATACAGTAGCTTTTAAGTACATATTGTCTTCTTCTATTTTATTTCAGTTTTAAAATGTCTGCCTTTTGGATTAATTTTAGTAATTTTTATTTGTTAGAAATCATACCGGTCCTTGAATTTTTCTACATGTGTTCTATAAAATTTAATATGAGATCATGTTTAATGCTTTCAGTTTCCTTTATATCAAGAATGCCTCATTTTATTGCACTTTCATTGTGCTCACAGATATTCCATTTTTCCCCATATATTAAAGGTGGTGGCAATCCTGCATTAAGGAAGTTAGTTGGAACCATTTTTTTTTCCAATAGCATTTGCTCATTTCGTGTTCTGTATCACATTTTGATAATTTTCTCAATATTTCAAAACGTTCATTGTTACTATATTTTTAATGGTGATCTATGGTCTTTGATGTTACTAAAAACGTACTAGTTTGGGGGGCACCAGAAATCATGCCCATTTAAGATGGCTTAAATGTTGGGTATGTTCTGACTGCTCCATTCATGCCCATCTTTCCCTCACCTTAGGCCTGTTTCCTAGGACACAGAGATATTGAACTTAGGGCACTGAATGACCCTACCATGGTCTCTAGGTATTCAAGGGAAGGAAAGAATTGCACATATCATTTTAAATTGAAAGCTAGATTAAATTTAGTGAGAAAGCCATGTCAACTGCTGAGATTGGCTAAAAACTAGCTCTCTTATACAAAACAGTGCCCCAAGTTGTGAATGCAAAGAAAAGATACTTGAAGGAAATTAAAAATGCTACTCCAGTGACGTAAATGATAAGAGAGCAAAAGAGCCTTACTTACTGCTGAAATGAAGAGGTTTGAGTGGTCTCGATAGAAGATCAAACCGGCCACAACATTCACTTAAGTCAAATCCTAATTCAGAGCAAGGCTCTAACTTTCTTCAATTCTGTAAAGACTGAGCTGCAGATAAAAAGTTTGAAGCTAGCAGAGGTTGATCCATGAGATTTAAAGGAAGGAACCATCTCCATAACAAAAAGTAAAGGGTGAAGTAGTAAGTGCTGATATAGAAGCTGCAGAATGTTATCCAGAAGATCTAACTAAGATAATTCAACGAAAGGTGGCTACATAAAACAGATTTTCAATGTAAACAACACAGCCTTTTATTGGAAGAAGATGCCATCTAGGACTTTCACAGGTAGGAAGAAGTCAATGCCTGGCTTCAAATGTTCAGAGGACAGGCTGATTTCTTCTGTTAGAAGCTAACACAGCTAGTGACTAAACTGAAGCTAATGCATATTTACCATTCTGAAAATCCTTGGGCCCTTAAGAATGATGCTAAATCTACTCTGCCTGTACTCTATAAATGGAAGAACAAAACTTGGATGACAGCACATCTGTTTACATCATGGTTTACTGAAATTGTTAAACCCATTGTTAAGATCTACTGGTCAGGGAAAAATATTCTTTTCAAAATATGACTGCTCATTGACAATGTGCACCTGCTTACCCAAGCGCTCTGATGGAGATGCACGACAGGATTAATGCTGTTTCAAATCTGCTGCTAACATGACATTCATTCTGAAACCCTGGCTCATTTCAACTTTCAAGCCAAATTATTTAAGAAATACATTTGATGAGACTGCAAATGCCATAGATAGCGACTTCTCTGATAGATCTGGGCAAAGTCAATTGAAAACCTGGAAAGGATTCACCATTTAGAACACCATTAATATTTGTGATTCATGGGAAGAGGTCAACGTATCAACATTAAGTGGAGTTTGGAGAAGCTGATTCCAGCGTTCATGGATGGCTTGGAGTGATTCAAGACTTCAGCGGAAAAAGTAACTGCAGATGTGGCAGTAATAGCAAAAGAACTAGAATTAGAAGTGGAGCCTAAAGATGTGACTGAATTGCTGCAATCTCGTGATAAAATTTGAACAGACGAGTTGTTTCTTACGGATGAGCAAAGAAAGTAGTTTCCTGAGATAGAAGCTACTCCTCATGAAGACACCATGATGATTGTTGAAATGGCAAAAAAAGGACTTAGAAATTATATAAATTCAATTGATAAAAAACAAGCAGCAGGAGTTGAGAAGATTGGAATGTTATCAAATAACACTGCATGCTACAGAGAAATTGTTCATGAAAGGAAGACTCAATCGATATACACTTCATTGTCTTACTTTAACAACTTGCTACAGACACCCCAACCTTCGGCAACCACCAAAACTCTAAACAGTCAGTAGCCATCTATAGTGAGGCAAGACCCTCCACCAGCAAAAATATTAATGTTTACTGAAAGCTCAGATAATGGTTAGCATTTTTAGCAGTATTTTAAAAATTAACATGTGCATTTTGAACATACTATTGTATAAAAATAGACTATAGTATAGTGTAAACATAACTTTAAATGCACTGGGAAATGAAAAAATTCATTTGACTTCATTGTGATATTCATTTATTATTCTGGTCTGGAACTGACCCTGCAATATATCTGAGTTGCGCCTGTATTTTCTTATTTTTTAAAAAATTCCCATTCATATAAAACTTCACCTTTCTACCCATTTAGTAAATGTAATTATATATATATATATATATATATATATATATTTTTTTTTTTTTTTTTTTTTTGAGACAGAGAGAGAGAGACAGAGACAGAGAGAGAGAGATTGTGAGCAGAGGAGGGGCAGAGAGAGAGGGAGACACAGAATCCAAAGCAGGCTGCAGGCTCTGAGCTGTCAGCAAAGAGCCTGACATAGGGCTGAACTCACCAACCATGAGATCAGGATCAGAGTCAAAAGTCAGACGCTTAACTGAATGAGACACCCAGGTGCCCCTAGTAAATTTAATTAGACTTTAAAAAATAGGAGTTCTGAATTTATGTGTTTTGACTACTATTCTTTTTATTAACATTTATTTCCTCTTCATTTTATCCATATTTCTATTTTATTTTGCTTTATGTTGTTCAATTATATTGTTCATTGTCTAATTGTTAAATAAAGCAAAAATTTTAAATTTAGGCACTCATTTAAAAAAAAAATCAGTATCTTCCTTTTCTATCCAAGGGAGCATATCGGAGGCAAGTGAGTGAGAATGACTTCTCAATTTAGGCCTTTATTTTATTTTTTATTTAATAATAATGGGGGTATTTAAGACTATATATTTCTTAGTGAATCAGATTAATCTTGTAGATTTTGATATAAAGTGTTTTTATATTTATTGCTTTCTAGATGTTCTTTTAAATTTCCCATTGGATTTTCTTGCAGTTCAAATGTTATTCTAGATCTATGTTTCTAATTTCAAAAGTAGTTAGACGTTTTTTGTTTGTTTTGTTTTTTAATCATATTATTTAGTTCTACTGTTTTGGATGATGACTAAAAAAATGGAACCTAAAAATGTTCAGATTTCTAGAATTTTGTGAAGAGTCATTTAATGAATTTGTGAGTTTCAATACATGAACCTTTTGTAAATTTTCCTGACATAAAAAAAATTATATGAGATACCTATAATTCTATGTATTCCTATTAAATTGATTCTCTTCATTGCATTTTTGTGTGTTATTGTGTTTTGCATCAATGAAACTTTAGGAGATTATTGAAATCTACAATTCTCATTTTAATTTTTAGTTTTCCTTACATTTACCAGTTTTGTTTTATATATTTAGCTGTTGTTTGGTGTATTTTTAAGTCTTTTGTCATCTGTGTAGTTTTAAATCATCAAAAAATAATCTTATCTGTTCTCAATACTTCAGCCTTAAATTCTACTCTAAATATATTTCCAGCTCATTATTACTATGTGTATTTTGGCCCAGATCTTCTTGCTCATTTTATTTCCTTTAATCTCCTTTATCTTTTTACACTATTTTTTTCTTTTTGTTGGTATGTTAAAATCAGGTACCTCAGTAATACATTTTGACCGATATAACCACCTATATTTTTAATGGTTGTTGTCTTTCTTTAATTTTTTTTTAACATTTACTCATTTTTGAGGGAGAGAGACAGAGTGTGAGTGGGGAGGAGCATAGAAAGAGAGGGAGACACAGAATCTGAAGCAGGCTCCAGGCTCCTAGCAGTCAGCACAGAGCCAGATGCAGGGCTTGAACCCACAAACTGTGGGATTATGACCTGAGTTGAAGTTGGATGCTTAACAGGGACCAGGCGCTCCTATTGTCTTCTTTTTTTAATTAAGCTTTTCATTTTAATTCCATTATAATTAATATATAGTATTATATTAGTTCCAGGTGTATAATATATGATTCAACAATTCTATACATCATTACTCAGTGCTCATTATAAGTGTACTCTTAAGCCCCTTCACGTAGTTCAACCATCCCCCCCACTCACTTCCCCTCTGATATGCTTTATTTTAAACGAATACCTTCAGTTACAATAATTATGTTTTTCAACAAGAACATTTTTTACTTGAAGCATACTTCAGAATAATGGTTTTAAAAGATATTATAAAACACTGCATCTCAGTAAAATAGCATACACACTTTCTTCAGGTACACACACAAAAGAATCCCTTTTAAATCACATAAAAAGAGACATAACAAATATTACACATTTAAGAAGACTGAAATTGGGAGCACCTGGGTGGCTCAGTCAGTTAAGCCTCTGACTTCAGCTCAGGTCATGATCTCAAGGTTTGTGAGTTCGAGCCCCGCGTCAGGCTCTGTGCTGGCAGCTCAGAGCCTGGAGCCTGCTTCCGATTCTGTGTCTCCCTCTCTCTCTCCCTCACTCTCAAAAATAAACATTAAAAAAAAAAGAAGAAGACTAAAATCATACCAAGTATATTTTCCAAACACAATGGTACAAAACTTAAAGATGAGCAATAAAACAAAGCTGGAAAATCTACGATGTAAATATTAAATATTTAATATGAAATATTAACACAATACTACACAAGCAATGGGTCAAATAAGAAATAAAATGGCAAATAAAAATATATCTCAAAAAGTAAAAAATACACAATATTCCAAAACCTATGGGATCCATCAAAAGCATGTTAGAATGAAATTTATGCTATAGATGCTTGTATTAAGAAAAAAAAACGTTCAAATAAACAGCACTACAATAAACTAGACAAAGAAGAAACTTAGCTGAATTTTAGTAAAGGAAATAACAAAAGCAGAAGTAAATAAAAGAGGCCACAATAACAATAACATTGAAAGTAATGACCAGTTTTTCTAAAAAGAAATAAAATTGGCAGTGCTTTTAACTACCTTAGCAAAGAAGAGAGAAAACTCAAAAACCAAAATGAGAAATGGAAAAGATAGCCACAGAAATATTGTTATACCAGATTACTATAAACAATTATATACTAACAAATCAGATAATTTAGGAAAAATCCCAGATAATTCCTAAAAATGCACAGCTTACAAGTAAATCATGAATCTTGAATCCAAGAAATAGGAAATCTTCTTAGACCAATAACAAGAATGAAAGTTGAATTAGAAATCAAAAATACCCCAGCACAGAAAAGGCCAAGATCACATGGGTTCTCTGGTGAATTTTACCAAACATTAAAAAATAATAATTAATGACAATCTTTATGAAAACCATACAAAAATGGGAATAGAGGGAACACATTCAAAATTATTCCATGAGGCCAGTATTACCCTGATACCAAAGCGGGATATAAACAATGCAGTAACAGAAAAGTCTAGTTTGTCTGATATAAGTATTGCTACTCTGATTTTCCTTTGACATCGATTTGCTTGGTAAATGTTTCTCTAACCTCTCATGTTCAATCTGCAGGTGTCTGTATATCTAAAATCAGTCATTGTAAAATGAGCAGATAGTTCTTGTTTTTTGTTTTTTTGTTTTTTTTTTTTTTCATTCTTACACCCTATGTCTTTTGATTGGAGCATTTAGTCCATTTACATTCAAAGCAATTATTGATAGATATGTGTTTATTGCCATTTTATTCCTTGTTTTGTTGTCAGTGGAGATTTTCTCTGATCCTTTCTTGCCTTTGTCACTTTTGTTCTCTCCTTTACATTGAAAGGATCCTCTTTAATATTTCTTGCAGGGCTGATTTAGTGGTCACGATCTCCTTGAGTTTTTGTTGGCTGGAAAAATCTCTTTCCCCTTCTATTCGGAATGGTAACCCTGCTGGATAGACTATTCTTGGCTGCAGATTCTTCCCATTCTCCTCTCTGAATACATCATGTCACTCCCTTCTGGCTTACCGTGTTTCTTTTGAGAAATCTCCAGCTAACCTTACGGACTTTCCCTTATAAGTTAAGGACTTCTTTTGTCTCTCTGATTTTAAGGTTTTTCCTTTATGACTATATTTTACAGATTTAATTACAGTATGTCTCGGTGTTGTCCTGCTTTTGCTGATTTCAATGGGAGTTCGCAGTGCCTCCTAGATGTGGATGTCTTTTTTTTCCTTCCCCAGATTAGGGAACTTTTCAGCTATTACTTCCTCAAATAAATTTTCTGCCCCCTTTTCTCTCTCTTATTCTTCAGGGACTCCTATAATATGAGTGTTATTACATTTGATGCATACACTGAGTACCCTAAATCTATTCTTGTGTTCCATAATTCTTCTTTCTTTCTTTGGTTCATTATTTTGCCTTCCTGGTCACTAATTCATTCCTGTGCTCCTTCCAGCCTGCTATTCATGGCATCAGGTCTGTTTCTAATCTCATTTATTGCATTCTTCATCTCCGACTTATAATTTTTAACTCTTTAATCTCTCTTGTAAGGGTCTCACTGATATCTACTTTTCTCAAGTCCAGTGAGTATCCTAATGATTGTTGCTTAAAATTGTCCATCATGCATGTTACATGTATCTGTTTTGCTTAAATCTCTTGCTATGCCCTTATCTTGTTCTTTCATTTGGGATGAATTCCTCTATCTTGGCATTTTGTCTGTCTCTGCCTTCTTCTCTGTGTTAGCAAAGCCAGTTATGTCTCCTGCTTCTGAAATTAATGACCATGTGAAGAAGAGGTCCCATAGTGCCCATCCGGCACTGCAGGGTGTATCTCTGATGTGTGCTCATATACTATGCTGTTGTGTTTTGACTGCTTTAACCATCAAGCCACTAATCTGCAGAGGCTCTCCATGCCTGCTGTGGGTAATGTTGGGCCCCTGGCCTGAATGTGGTGAGCTTTAAGGAGGTGTGCTCTGATCTGCCTGTGAAATGAGAGCTGACAACGACTCAACCAGAACTGAGGCACTGTAGAACTCTCTGGTTGAGAGACGTGGTATGGGGAGAGACTTGTGCTGGACTTTGGGGGAGGCTTCCAAAGCCTTGGAAAGTTGATAGGACATAGTAGTTCATTAACTGAGTGGTAAGAGTGGTCAACGAAGATGCCTAAGTTGTTGTTTTTCTTTTTTTTTTTCAGAATGTGATAATGCATTTCCAGAGAGAAATCTCCAAAATGAGAATGTTGGGGACAAAGTCTATGAGTTTAATTTGAGAAGCCACACTGGACTGAGGCAAGTGTGACTGAGCAAGTCAGTCCCACCAGATGGCAGGGATTGGGACTCGGTGTAAGCAAGTGAGGCAGCCAGTGCTGGGGCGGGGGCGGGAGGTGGTGTCAGCTGCTTCCCTCAGGTGGCTTTGTGTTTCTGCTAAGGGGCACGGGAGGGCAATAGTTCCAACCAGCTTTTTTGTCCCATGAGAGGCATCTCCCTGAATGTTGCCTCTCAGGGAAGCCCTCTTAGAATAGCAAATAATCTACCTGCTGTATGTCAAAGGTTTTGCTTTTTGCTTTTCTTTGTTTTTGTTTTTGTTTTGTTTTGTTTTGTTTCAGATTGCTGTTTCCACGCTGTCTGCCCTGCAGTTGTTGGCATCTCTTCTCTCCAGGAGTAGTGCCATACCCTCCTGGCTCTATCCCAGACAAGTCAGCCGACCTTTAAAACTGTGGGCTTTTGAGAGGTGGTGTGGGCAGAGGCCTATGCTGTTCTTCTGGGAGAGAAGCCTGCCTTGCCGGGACTGAGGCAAGCTTGACTAAGAAGGGCAGTCCCACCAGAGCACAGGGGGGTAACCCCCTATTTTTAATGAAAGAATTAGTGTATTCAGGGGTGATGTGTAGACAATTATATTTCTTACATCTGACTTTTTTTTTTTTACTTTAGTTACTCATTTTGTGTTTCCCTATTTTTGCTGGTATAATTTTTAAAATATTTTTTTCTTTTTAAAATATTTTGTCTTGTGTTTCAGTCAACTATATTTTTGGAGGGCACTGTAAGGTAAGTGGCGATGGGAGGAGATAGTAAACCTTCTATAGGGAATAGAAAGATTAAGTACACTAGGAGAATATTGTGCCGTACGTTCACCCCACTTAGCAATTGGTCGTCCTCCTTTACTTTACCTTTCCTTTAAAGACTACCTCTCTTTCACTCCACTCTTACTTATACATATTTATTAGTGTTTTTTGTTTGTTGTATTTTATTTGTAGTGTTTATTTTCTTTCTTTTATTTTTTCCCAGTTAACATGCAGTGTAATACTAGTTTCAGGTGTAGAATTTAGTGATTCAACACTTCCAGACATCATCCAGCCATTTGTTTTCCCAATAATCTCTTTCATTTAAATATAATGTCTATGTTCTAAATTGAAGTGCTATGATCCTCTGCCCCATATTCCCAGGTCAGACCTTTCTTTTACTCCAGATTTATGACTAAGGCTTCTCAAATTAAACTCATAGACTTTGTCCCCAACATTCTCATTTTGGAGATTTCTCTCTGGAAATGCATTATCACATTCTGGAAAAAAAAAAAAAAAGAAAGAAAAACAACTTAGGCATCTTCGTTGACCACTCTTACCACTCGGTTAATGAACTACTATGTCCTATCAACTTTCCAATCTTTCACCAACACAAACCCGGTGCCACCAGCATTTCTCAGTTAAATTATTCCAGCAGCCCCACATTTGCTTCGGAGAAAACACTGCTGCTATCAACATATTTTTTTTTAATCACCAAACAAATCAGATCATCGCCTTCATTTAAACCCTTTTAATAACTCATTTCACTTTAAAAACTCATTTCCTACCTGTTTAATGCATCCATCTCACTTTGCTACTCATTCCCCTTGCTCACTCTGAGCAAGTCTCTCCTAAACCTGAATCTCTCTTTTAAAAATTTTCTATTTAACTTCTACTTGTTTCTAATGTTTCACTTCTGGAAAGAAAACTTCCTTGTCATACCAGACCAGGGTGAATTCTCAAATAGCTCTCAATGCTTCTTCCCTTCACAGTCCTTTATTTGTTATCACTTAATATTTTTTGTAAATATTTATTTAATATGTGTCCTCATAATCTTTAAGTTTCCTGAGGCAAGTCATGTGTGTCCTATTCAGCTGTATATTCTCAGCACCTAATACATTTAATAAATATTGATTAACTAATTCACATGCCTTGGACAACGTATGACTCAGCATTAAATCGGCGATTTATGTATTTGTAAGAGGGCTACAGTGTTGGGAAATAAAATTGTTCTTACAGTCTTTCTCTGGCTGTTCCTCATCCCTGACCTACTTTTTCACTTTGTCTCAGTTGTTCAGTATAGAGAAGTAAAGCATGTTTTTACTTGTTGTATATGTTGTACCCCCAGGATTTCACCTCATGCATAACTTCTTAAGCAAATGGATGTTAAGGTCTTGAAATTAAAACAACTTTTCAACTCTGTGTGCGTGCACTAAATAAATTGTAGCAGAAAATTAGTTCCGTATATTTTAGGCATATAGTTCAATTATTTAACTTTCCATAGGGTTAGGATAATTTTAGAATGAGAAAAGAGGCAGGAAAAGAGGAAGGCAGAGGAGGGAGAGAATAGGGAGATGGGGGAAGGGAGAGGGGAGAGATAAAGGAAGAAAGGGAAGAAAAGGGGGATGAAGAAAGGAAGTAATAAGGTAAGATTTTCTTTGCAATAAAATGTGAAATAGTAAATGTAAAAGTAATGATTAAAACAGAATATCATCTTCTGGAAACTACTGAAATAATCATTGTTTTAGACAAAAATCCCCAATGGATACTAAAACTAGTACATGAAGGATGTTAGAAATAACAAGATTTTTACATAGATTCAGAGATAATCTCCATGAAATAGTAATAGTTACAAAAAGACGGTGGAGAAATCTGGCAGACCCCTCCTTAATCATGGGATGACAGTTGGCATCACCAATAATTGGAAAAGTTGATATCATGTACCTCTTGATAGGATGCACTGAGAAGAACACAACATCACTTCTGTGGATTTCCTACCAAATGTACATAACCTAAATTTAATCAGGAAGAAACAGCAGCCCAACCAGGAAAAGCTTCTTCCAAAATTACTGACCTGTAGCCTACAAAATGAAACACAAAGGATGACTGAGAAACTGTTCCAGATGAAAGACTAAAGGACCATGATAACTGAATGCAACATATAGTCTAGAATTTTCCTTTTCTATGGAAGACACCATTGGGACAGTTGGCAAAATCTGAATATAGTCTATACACTGGAGAACAGTATTGAAGTAATATTAATTTTCTGACTTTGATTATTGTACTATGGTCATATAAGAAAATGTTTTTTTAAGAAAACCGTACTGAACATTTAGAATTAAAGGAGAATTGGGTGCAACTGATCCTCAAATTCTTCAGAAAACAATTCTATGTATCTGTCCATGTATATGGATATCAGTGTAAATGTACCAAGAGAAAGAGAAAAAGAGAAGAGGGAAGATAAGGCCAACATGTATATTGCTAATATTTGGAGAATCTGCCGAGGCATATACAGAATTCCTCCAGACATGTCCTACTAACAAAATTTATTCTTTTTTTTTCAAATATGAATAATGGCTAAGTCACTGGAATTGAGACAATTAAATGAAGACAATGGGAACATATACTTTTAATGAAATACACAGTATCACTCAATTTTTGTTATCATATTAATATTAGTTTTGTAACGAAATGGAATGAGAAGCATACATCTTTATATTATTCATCATCTTATTTAAACTAAACATGAGAGGGGCGCCTGGGTGGCGCAGTCGGTTAAGCGTCCAACTTCAGCCAGGTCACGATCTCCCGGTCCGGGAGTTCGAGCCCTGCGTCGGGCTCTGGGCTGATGGCTCGGAGCCTGGAGCCTGTTTCCGATTCTGTGTCTCCCTCTCTCTCTGCCCCTCCCCCGTTCATGCTCTGTCTCTCTCTGTCCCAAAAATAAATAAATAACGTTGAAAAAAAAATTAAAAAAAAAAAAAAAACTAAACATGAGAAAAAATAACTGCTGTTTTTCTAAGAAAAAAACTTTATCTTATAAATAATTACTAGTTAGAGAATGCAGGGTATTTTGAAGGCTAGTGTTGTCGGGCAATGGAGTTACTCAGAATCACTTCCTCATAAATCAGAATCTAATTGGCTGACAGAATACACAAACTAGGGATTTGAGCTGGTCATAACTAAAATTTCCTATCACTGTAGATCTATGGGGGGAAATTACCACTGTGTATTTGAACTAGTAAAATTACAGCTCCATTGCTTTACTGTTCATTTTCCAAACTATTTTTTAATTGACATTTTTATGAAAAGATTCTTCTACTCGGGATCCTAATTAGAAACTGACAGTCTAGACACAGATCCGCCCCATTTTTTAAACCTACTGTGGCTACTTTCCCTGGCACTGGATTTTAATGGTAAGATCTCCTACGCTCAATGATTATGCAGGTAGGCTGTGAGACACACATTGCTTAAAGTTTAGAACCAAATGAGGCTTTAGATAGCCCTTATTATTTGTAGAATAATGATAGGATGGTTGCCCATTTGCTCCAGCAATAAAATGGTCTCTCAGTAGCTATATGGTGCTATCTGCTTGAAAACTTAACTGCTTAACTAAATTGAGGAACATGTTTCAAAATTGCCGATAATGCATTTCTATGCATCTAACATTTAATAGATAACTTCTTCATTATTCCCATTTGAAAAAAATATAAAAGGAATTAACAGTTATCTCTCATTTAAAATACTCTTGAAACAAAGTTTAGAGTTCTCTATAATAAAATATTATTTATGCAAATAATTTATTATGAGATAAACTAAAATATTAAAGCTGTTCTAGTGATATGGGTTCCAAATCCATCCTTAATATATTCATTTCCCAAATATGGACAGTTGTTAGAGCTGGAAAGTAATCAAAATAGTCTTTGAGTTCTTAAACTTCACCAGCAATAATATCAAATTGAAGCATACTATTTCTGTACTTTTTCTGAGAAAAAATGAATCATTATGCTTTCACTTAAATCATGCATACATAATTTCAATCTGCTTATTGTTTTTATTTAGCACTTTGCACAAGAAAATTAAAGACATTGCTGAATTCCAAGAAGCATTTCAGCACAACCAGCCGTTTGCTCTTAGGACAACACTGCTATGCTATGTTGATTTTTACTACTGCTGCATTTTAGAATATAAACAACAACACTGTATTCCCTAGTCTAAAAGCAATGTTTAGCTGAAATAAGATTTGCTCAGCAGCATGTCAAGACAACATGATTTATTTTCAAAAGAAAAAATGAAAAGTTATGAAACCTAAATAATGCTAATACAATTACTGTTAAGAATGCAGAAAAGTACATTTTTACAAGTGAATTTCAAGATAGATACCATTTAAGAAAAAACAAAAGAAATATATTTAAATTTTGATGCTGCTAAATAAATTTATTGGGTGATAAATAGAAATAAAACACTTTGTAAAAAATAAAATCTTAAAGAATGTTTAAAATCAAAGCATATATAGAATTATACATAAATTTTCTAAGGTGCTATGAAGGACGTCTGTGATTTTGGATTAAGTATCAAAGTGTACTGTAACATGAAGTTGCAAGATAATAATAGACACTTGCTATCCAATTTTGTTGTATTGCACTGTAAAAACTGGATTCAATTTTAGGCACCTCATTTCTAACAAAATATAAAAAGCTCAGACAGATTCCTGAAAAGGCCAACAATAATGTTTAGGAATCCGAAGAGGGAATTTTTTAATAAGAAAATATTCACAGCAGTCTTTACTTTGCACATCTCTGGATGTATGATTAGATGTATACTCATCGTGGATTTTGTGTAAGCACACAGTCTTTTTATTTTAAAAAGTTGCTTAAAATCAAATTATTTTCATAAAATTTTCTAACCTGAAAGAATCAATAGGACAACTTATCCAAAACCCTTATTTAAAAACGATGCCTTGGGCCCCAAATTGTCATCCTAAACAAGTTCTTGGAGACTGTTAATGTCAAAGCCAACGTTAAAACCCACATTTATAATAATAAAAAGTTTTTTCCAATTTGTCACATACCTCAAGTATTTCTAGCTCACGTCATTTTATGGAGTTAAAAGTACCACATTATTAACTTTTTTTTCCAAATATATTTTGGGTATTCTTACTATCACACCACATGGGCTCTGGTATAAAACAAGCTAATTCTAGTCTTTGTTCTATAACTTCAAAATTTGACCTTGACCTAATTACTTAAGTTTTCATTTTCTTCTTCTGGAATTATTAATAGTAGAAACTTTGTAGGGTTTTTTGAGTCTTATATGAGGAAACTGAAGTAACATGTTAACCCAGAACCTGGCACATAATATAAATTTCATCATTGTTGACTATAATCATAAATTGTGGGGGAGAAGTATAAAAAGAGAGATGGAAAATATTCTTTATACTTTCCAGAATTCTCAAGTGAATAAATATAAAGCAAACCATAATGGGAAAAATCACAACAAAATTACTAAAAACCATGTCCAAAAAGAGGTGTTTTTTGTTTGTTTGTTTGTTTGTTTTGTGTTTTAAACATACTGCCTTCAAATGAATAATAAGAGACTTACAATGGATTTCTCAACAGAAATCATGGAAGCCAGATGACATTGGGTGACATTTTTAATTGCTTCAGGAAACTATTAGTCTCAATTTGTACACCCAACAAAAGTATTCTTCAAACATAAGGTTAACTGAATAAATTTCCAGATAAACAAAAACTCAAAAAACACTCAAAGACAAACACACAAAAGATAGGAAGTAGGAAAGTTGTTCTTCATGTAGAAGAAAAGTGATCCCAAAGGATGTGAGGTAATATGCGAAGTAATGAAATGCAATAGAATATTCAATTATTTGGATGCATGTAAATAAATATTGACTATCTAAATTTATAATAGGAAATTTGTTTATATGTTTGGGGAAAATATTTAAAATTTAAATATGATAGAGCCGTAGGGGGAGGATGGTGGCATAGGAGGATGCTGGGCTCACCGCATCCTACTGATCACTTAGATTCCACCCACACCTGCCTAAATAACCCAGAAAACCGCCAGAAGACTAGCAGAACAGATTCTCTGGAGCCAAGTGTAGACGAGAGGTCCAAGGAAGAGGGTAGGAAGGGCAGAGAGGCAGTGCACGCTACATGGACTGGTGGGAGGGAGCCAGGGTGGAGGGGCAGCCCACCGGCAAAGCAGAGGCCCTGAGTCTGGCTTGCAAAGGTGGAGGGGCCGGAGGGAGTATGTTCCGACAGCAAGCGGGACTTAACATCTGGAAGGTTATAAGCTAACAGCTCTGCTGGGAGAGCGGGAGGGCTGGAGGACAACAGGAGGGAGAGTTGTTGAGCCTGGATGACAGAGTTCAGCTTGGCGGGGAACAAAGGCACTCGCCAATGCCACCTCCCTCACCCATCCCCAAGCCAAAATCCCAAAGGGAACTGGTTCCTGCCAGGGAACTTGCTTGCACCACACAAACACCCAAGGCTGTACTTCTGCGGATCCATACCTCCAGCGGCGGGTCTGACTCCCTCCCGGTGCTGCAGGGCCCCTCCTGAAGCTGACCACGGAAGGAGAAGCAAGCTGAGCCTGCCCCTCCTGCCCCTGTGCACCCTGCCTATCCACCACAGCTAATATGCCAGATCCCCAGCACCACAAGCCTGGCAGTGTGCAAGTAGCCCAGATGGGCCACGCCATTTCACAGTGAATCCTGCCCCTAGGAGAGGGGAAGAGAAGGTACACACCAGTCTGACTGTGGCCCCGCGGTGGGCTGGGGGCAGACATCAGGTCTGACTGTGGCCCCATCCACCAAGGCAAGTTATTCAAGACAGCACAGGGGAAGTGCCCTGCAGTTCCGCACCACTCCAGGAAATCTCCAAAATGACGAAATGGAAGAATTACCCTCAAAAGAATCTCCAGGAAATAACGACAGCTAACAAACTGATCAAAAAAGGATTTAATAATATAACAGAAAGTGAATTTAGAAGAAAAGTCATAAAATTAATCACTGGGCTTGAAAAGAGTATACAGGACAGCAGAGAATCTATTGCTAGAGAGATCAAGGGACTAAGGAACAGTCAGGAGGAGCTAAAAATGCTATAAATGAGCTGCAAAATAAAATGGAGGCAACCACAGCTCGGATTTAAGAGGCAGAGGAGAGAATAGGTGAACTAGAAGATACAATTATGGAAAAAGAGAAAGCTGAGAAAAAGAGAGATAAAAAAATCCAGGAGTAGGAGGGGAAAATTAGAGAACTAAGTGATGCACTAAAGAGAAATAATATACGCATAATTGGTATTCCAGAGGAGGAAGAGAGAGGGAAAGTTGCTGAATGTGTACTTGAAGAAATCATAGCTGAAAACTTCCCTGATCTGGGGAAGGAAAAAGGCATTGAAATCCAAGAGGCACAGAGAACTCCCTTCAGACGTAACTTGAATCGATCTTCTGCACGACATATCATAGTGAAACTGGCAAAATACAAGGATAAAGGGAAAATTCTGAAAAGAGCTAGGGATAAACATGTTCTAACATATAAAGGGAGACTGATAAGACTTGTGACAGATATCTCTACTGAAACTTGGCAGGCCAGAAAGGAATGGCAGGAAATCTTCAATGTGATGAACAGAAAAAATATGCAGCCGAGAATCCTCTGTCCAGCAAATCTGTCATTTAGAATAGAAGAAGAGATAAAGGTCTTCCCAAACAAACAAAAACTGTAGGAATTCGTCACCACTAAACCAGCCCTACAAGAGATCCTAAGGAGGATCCTATGAGACGAAGTATCAGAGAAATCACGACAAGCATTAAACCTACAGATATCAAAATGACTCTAAACCCATATTTTTCTATAACACTGAACATAAATGGACTAAATGTGCCAACCAAAAGAAATAGGTATCACAATGGATAAAAAAACAAGACCCATCTATTTGCTGTCTACAAGAGGCTCATTTTAGACTTGAGGACACCTTCAGATTGAGAGTGAGGGGATGGAGAACTATTTATCATGCTACTGGAAGTCAAAAGAAAGCTGGAGTAGCCATATTTATATCAGACAAACTAGACTTTAAATTAAAGGCTGTAACAAGAGACGAAGAAGGGCATTATATAATAATTACAGGATCTATCCATCAGGAAGAGCTAACAATTATAAATGTCTATGTGCCAAATACGGGAGCCCCCAAATGTATAAAACAATTACTCACAAACATAAGCAACCTTATTGATAAGAATGTGGTAATTGCAGGGGACTTTAACACTCCAATTACAGAAATGCATAAATCATCTAGACACACCCTCAATAAAGAAACAAGGGCCCTGAATGATACATTGGACCAGATGACCTTGACAGATATATTTAGAACTCTGCATCCCAAAGCAACAGAAAATACTTTCTTCTTGAGTGAACATGGAACATTCTCCATGATAGATCACATACTGGGTCACAAAACAGCCCTTCATAAGTATACAAGAATTGAGATCATACCATGCATACTTTCAGACCACAATGCTATGAAGCTTGAAATCAACCACAGAAAAAATTCTGGAAAACCTCCAAAAGCATGGAGGTTAAAGAACACCCTACTAAAGAATGAATGGGTCAACCAGGCAATTAGAGAAGATATTAAAAAACATATGAAGGGGCGCCTGGGTGGCGCAGTCGGCTAAGCGTCCGACTTCAGCCAGGTCACGATCTCGCGGTCCGTGAGTTCAAGCCCCACGTCAGGCTCTGGGCTGATGGCTCAGAGCCTGGGGCCTGTTTCCGATTCTGTATCTCCCTCTCTCTCTGCCCCTCCCCCGTTCATGCTCTGTCTCTCTCTGTCCCAAAAATAAATAAACGTTGAAAAAAAATTTAAAAAAAAACATATAGAAACACACGAAAATGAAAATACAACAATCCAAACGCTTTGGGATGCAGCAAAGACATTCCTGAGAGGAAAATACATTTCAATCCAGGTCTATCTCAAGAAACAAGAAAAATCCCAAATACAAAATCTAACAGCACACCTAAAGGAAATAGACGCATAACAGCAAAGACACCCCAAACCCAGCAGAACAAGAGAAATAATAAAGATCAGAGCAGAAATAAACAATATAGAATCTAAAAAAAAACTGTAGAGCAGATCAATGAAACCAAGAGTTGGTTTTTTGAAAAAATAAACAAAATAGATAAACCTCTAGCCAGGCTTCTCAAAAACAAAAGGGAGATGACCCAAATAGATAAAATCATGAATGAAAATAGAACGATTACAACCAATCCCTCAGAGATACAAGCAATTATCAGGGAATACTATGAAAAATTATATGCCAACAAATTGGACAACCTGAAAGAAATGGACAAATTCCTAAACACCACACACTTCCAAAACTCAATCAGGAGGAAATAGAAAGCTTGAACCAGCAAAGAAATTAAATCAGTTATCAAAAATCTCCCAACAAATAAGACTCCAGGACCAGATGGCTTCACAGGGGAGTTCTACCAGACGTTTACAGCAAAGATAATACCTATCATTTTCAAGCTATTCCAAAACATAGAAAGGGAAGGAAAACTTCCAGACTCATTCTATGAAGCTAGTATTACTTTGATTCCTAAACCAGACATAGACACAGTAAAAAAAGAGAACTACAGGCCCATATCCCTGATGAATATGGATGCAAAAATTCTCAAGATACTAGCAAATTGAATTCAACAGCATATAAAAAGGAGTATTCACCATGATCAAGTGAGATTCATTCCTGGACTGCAGGGCTGGTTCAACATTCGCAAATCAATCAACGTGATACATCACATTAATAAAAGGATAGAACCATATGATCCTGTCAATCAATGCAGAAAAAGCTTTTGACAAAATTCATCATCCTTTCTTAATAAAAACCCTGGAGAAAGTTGGGATAGAAGGAACATACTTAAACATCATAAAAGCCATTTATGAAAAGCTCACACCTAACATCAACCTCAATGGGGAAAAACTGAGAGCTTTTTCCCTGAGATCAGGAACACGACAGGGATGTCCACTCTCACCGCTGTTGTTCAATATAGTGTTGGAAGTTCTAGCATCAGCAATCAGACAACAAAAGGAAATCAAAGGCATCCAAATTGGCAAAGATGAAGTCAAGCTTTCACTTTTTGCAGATGACATGATATTATACATGGAAAATCTGATAGACTCCACCAAAAGTCTGCTAGAACTGTTACATGAATTTAGCAAAGTTGCAGGATACAAAATCAATGTACAGAAATCAGTTGCATTCTTAGACACTAATAATGAAGGAACAGAAAGACAAATAAAGAAACTGATCCCATTCACAATTGCACCAAGAAGCATAAAATACCTAGGAATAAATCTAACCAAAGATGTAAAGGATCTGTATGCTGAAAACTATAGAAAGCTTATGAAGGTAATTGAAGAAGATTTAAAGAAATGGAAAGACATTCCCTGCTCATGGATTGGAAGAATAAATATTGTCAAAACGTCAATACTACCCAAAGCTATCTACACATTCAATGCAATCCCAATCAAAATTGCACCAACATTCTTCTCGAAGCTAGAACAAGCAATCCTAAAATTCATATGAAACAACAAAAGGCCCCAGATAGCCAAAGTAATTTTGAAGAAGAAGACTAAAGCAGGAGGCATCACAATCCCAGACTTTAGCCTCTACTACAAAGCTGTAATCATCAAGACAGCATGGTATTGGCACAAAAAGAGACACATAGACCAATGGAATAGAATAGAAACCCCAGAACTAGACCCACAAATGTATGGCCAACTAATCTTTGACAAAGCAGGAAAGAATATCCAATGGAAAAAAAGACAGTCTCTTTAACAAATGGTGCTGGGAGAACTGGACAGCAACATGCAGAAGGTTGAAACTAGACCACTTTCTCACACCATTCACAAAAATAAACTCAAAATGGATAAAGGACCTGAATGTGAGACAGGAAACCATCAAAACCCTAGAGGAGAAAGCAGGAAAAGACCTCTCTGACCTCAGCCATAGCAATTTCTTACTTGACACATCCCCAAAGGCAAGGGAATTAAAAGCAAAAATGAACTACTGGGACCTCATGAAGATAAAAAGCTTCTGCACAGCAAAGGAAACAATCAACAAAACTGAAAGGCAACCAACAGAATGGGAAAAGATATTTGCAAATGACATATCGGACAAAGGGCTAGTATCCAAAATCTATAAAGAACTCACCAAACTCCACACCCGAAAAACAAATAACCCAGTGAAGAAATGGGAATAAAACATAAATAGACACTTCTGTAAAGAAGACATCCGGATGGCCAACAGGCACATGAAAAGATGCTCAATGTCGCTCCTCATCAGGGAAATACAAATCAAAACCGCACTCAGATATCACCTCATGCCAGTCAGAGTGGCCAAAATGAACAAATCAGGAGACTATAGATGCTGGAGAGGATGTGGAGAAACGGGAACCCTCTTGCACTGTTGGTGGGAATGCAACCTGGTGCAGCCACTCTGGAAAACAGTCTGGAGGTTCCTCAGAAAATTAAAAATAGACCTACCCTATGACCCAGCAGTAGTACTGCTAGGAATTTACCCAAGGGATACAGGAGTACTGATGCATAGGGTCACTTATACCCCAATGTTTATAGCACCACTCTCAACAATAGCCAAATTAGGGAAAGAGCCTAAATGTCCATCAACTGATGAATGGATAAAGAAATTATGGTTTATACACACAATGGAGTAGTACGTGGCAATGAGAAAGAATGAAATATGGCCCTTTGTAGCAACGTGGATAGAACTGGAGAGTGTTATCCTAAGTGAAATAAGCCATACAGAGAAAGACAGATACCATATGTTTTCACTCTTAGGTGTATCCTGAGAAATTTAACAGAAACCCATGGAGGAGGGGAAGGAAAAAAAAAAGAGGTTAGAGTGGGAGAGAGCCAAAGCATAAGAGAGTCTTAAAAACTGTGAACAAACTGAGGGTTGATGGGGGTGGGAGGGAGGGGGCGTGGGTGATGGGTATTGAGGAGGGCACCTTTTGGGATGAGCACTGGGTGTTGTATGGAAATCAATTTGACAATAAATTTCATATATTGAAAAAATAAATACATAAAGAATCAATTTAAATATTATAATAATATAAATTAAGAATAGGGTTAATGTTGTATGGACTGTATATATCAGCAAAAAAAGTATTCAAGGAATCATTTTGTAATATCCACAGTAACCACTAAAAGAATAATAAAATAATTCATACCTAGAAAGCTAATAGAGAGGTAAAAAGTAAAAAGAAATATTTAAAAAATTGGTAAAAAAGTTAGATAACAGATTTATAATCATCTGGAAAAACACTTAAACATTAAAAGGAAATAAACACAATAGTCCAGGTAAAAAGCAAAAAAGATCAGTCTGCATACAAGAGCAAAAGTTAAGTATATGATTCTTGTAATAGGCACACATTAAATATGACATGTAAAAATTTGAGTGTAAAAGTATGCTGAAATATATAATATGAAAATGGTAATCAAAGGAAAGCTGGTATAGTTATAATCATTCAGAAAACTAGAGTTAAAGGCAAGATTTATTTCTGTCAATGTAAATGAATATTGCATAATGATACAGAAGTTCATTCAATAGGAAATATTTATATACATAAATATATAAAGTATACACAAAATATAAAATGTGTATATTTACAAAATATATATAAAATGTAAAACATAAATATATATATATATATATATATCCTAAATTTGTATACACATAAAAACATAGCTTCAGAATATTTCAACGCTGACATGTCATAAAGGGTAAGTAGACAAGACTATAGTCAAATGAAAATTTTTTTTTTAATTTTTTTTTTTTCAACGTTTATTTATTTTTGGGACAGAGAGAGACAGAGCATGAATGGGGGAGGGGCAGAGAGAGAGGGAGACACAGAATCGGAAACAGGCTCCAGGCTCTGAGCCATCAGCCCAGAGCCTGATGCGGGGCTCGAACTCACGGACCGCGAGATCGTGACCTGGCTGAAGTCGGATGCTTAACCGACTGCGCCACCCAGGCGCCCCAAAGTCAAATGAAAATTTAAGAAAAATTTCCTCAGTAAATAATGAAGCGAGCAGACAAAAAACATCAGTAAAGAGCTACATATTTGAACAGCATGATTAACAAATTTGGTTGAATTGAGATTCATAGAATACTTCACCCACATTCTTTATATGTGCACATGGAAAATTTTCCAAATTGAACATTTATTACGCCATAAAGCAAGTACCAACACATTTTAAATGACTGAAATTATTCAGCTTGTTTTCTGCCTACAGAATTATGCTAGAAACAAATGAACAAAAATGATGGCTAAAATATCTAAGAATGCTTGAAAATAAAGCAATACACTGCTAAATAGTTGATAAATCAAAACCAAAATAACAAAGAAGAAAGTTTCTGTACTAAATGATGATGAAAATACATTCCATCAAAATATGTGTTATGAAGTTAAAGCTGTGTTTTGAATGAAATTTATCGCCATAAACACATACATTAGAAGACTGAAAATCAAGGATTTAAGTATTCCTCTTAATGAACTAGAAAGAGGAGGGTTTGATAAGAACAAAAATCAATGATGTAGGAAACAGGAAACAATAGAAAAAAAATCAATAGAGCTAATAACTGGTTGTCAGTAAGAAATATTTAGGAAAAACCCCAACATGGCTAATAAAATTAATTACAAAGTACTCATATGAATGAAAAAAATCACTTCAGATTCTATAGATATGATAAAGATATAAAAGGAAAAGTAATCAACATTAAAAAATTAACTTGAAATTACAGATAAAATGGACAAAGGTTTTTAAAAGCATAACCTCATACAACTTAAAATTCAAAAAAAACACAAACAACCCAGTTTTAAAGACGGGCACAGGAACTTAATAGACATTTTTCCAAAGAAGACAGCTAACCAGCCAAGAGATACATGACAAGATGCTCAACATCATCAAACATCAGGGAAATGCCAGTCAAAACCATGAGATGTTTTGTCACCTCACACCTGCTAGAATGGCGAGCAGCATGAAGAAGAGATAGTAAGTGTTGATAAGGATGTGGAAAAAAGGGAGCCCTTGTGCACTGTTGATGGGAATGCAAATTGGCCCAGCCACTGTGGAAAACAGCATGGTAATTTATCAAAAAAGTATAAATAGGACTACCATATGATCCAGCAATCCCATTTCTGGATATGTATCCAAAGAGAATGAAAACAGGATATTGAAAGATATCTTCCCTTCAATGTTTGCTGAAGCTTTGTCCACAAAAGCTAGGCTATAGAAACAACCTAAGTGCCTGTGAATAGGTGAATGGATAAAGAAAGTTTTACATATACATACAATGAAAAATTATTCGGCCATGAGTAAAAAGGAGATCTTGCTATGCAAACAACAGAGATGGACCTTGGAGGCATTATGCCTTCAAATACTTCAAGATGCCATTTATACGTGGAATTAAAAAAAAAAAAAAGTCACATTTACAGAAAGAGCATAAAAAAGTGATTGCCAGGAGCTAGAGAGTAGGGGAGTTTGGGAGATATTTAAGGATAGAAACTAGCAACTAGTCAATAAATAAATGCTGGAGATCTAAGGTGCAGGCATGGTGATTATAGTCAGCAATACTGTATTATAAACTTCAAGGTTCCTGAATGACTAAGTCTTCACTGTTATCAGTCCAAAAAAAAGAAATGATCATTATGTGACTTGATAGAGGTATTGGCTAACATTACGCTGGCCACCATATTGCAATTAAATATACCAAATCATCATGTTGTACACCTTAAGGTTATACAATGTTAAATGTCAATTACGTCTTAATAGAAGATAAACAGAAATCCGAATTCTCCTACATCGATGAGAGAAATTAAATCTGTAACTTAAAATTTAGTCGAAAGAGAGTTCCTGGATAACTTCTGTGAGTTACTCCAAACATGGTAGAATAATGTGCAGCAATCTTAAATATTTCCAGATTAAAAAAAAAATGGGAGACATCCATAATTCATTTCAGGAAATCAGTATAAATTTAATAACAAAACATGAGAGAAATACAAGAAAGAAATGTTAAAAGACACCACTGAGAAAGCAATCCATAAATTGATGGAAGATACTGTAATACTGATTACCAAAGATAAACTCCAGTTGGAACATAGAATTCCACATAGCAATAGAAAAAGCCAATTCAAGAAAGAAAAAAAAAGAGAGAGAGAGATAAGAAACCCCTTCAACGGGTAACAGAAAATGTTCAAACAGTAAACAAGCATGTGAAATGGTATATAACATTATTAGTGATAAGGGAAATACAAAATAGTACCAATGCGATCAAATATAGCTCACCAAAATGGCTACAATTAAAGTGATTTTCATCACCCACAAATGGTAAGGATGATTCTAAACAACTAGAATTCTGCAGCACGACTGTGGGAGTGTCATTTTGTCATTTGGTTTAAGATTTTGAGAAACAAAAAAAAGGTCAGGATCTAATAGATTGGAATGGAATGTAAACATTCTCTAGGAACCAGGAATTCTCATATTTGCATCATAGGACACATCAAGTTGTGTTTATAACACTATTATTTCTATTACTTAAAATCTAAGAGCAACAAACACGTCTAGCAAAAGCAGAATGGATTGATTTTAATGTAGTTATAAAATAGAATGTCATACATCAAAGAAGATTCTGTTGCAACCACAAAAACATGGTTAAATTAGACTTTATGTTGGGGGGGTGGAATACACACACATAAATGCAAATAGTGTACTCCCAATGTGTGTGTGTGTGTGTGTGTGTGTGTCCACTCGCACGCATGTTTAAGTTGTAAAACAGGCTCAATCCCTGGACACAATTCAGGATAGCAATTACTTTTAGAGAAAAAAAAGTTAGAGGGGTTTCTGGGAGCTAGCATTGTTCTTATTTTTGAAGTGAGTAGTGATTGCACAATTGAAGTTACATTGACTAAAATTATAGGGCTTTAGATTTTAATTTTTAACAATTTTTTAATGTTTATTTTTATTTTTAAAAGAAAGAGAGAGGGAGAGAGCAAGTGGGGGGGGGGGGCCGGGAGAGAGGGAGACACAGAATCGGAAGCAGGCTCCAGGCTCTGGGCTGTCAGCGCAGAGCCAGATGCGGGGCTCAAACCAATGAACGGTAAGATCATGACCTGAGCCAAAGCTGGATGCTTAACTGACTGAGCCACCCAGGCGCCCCTAGAGCGTTAGATTTTATAAAGCATTTCTTAAAGTGTGAAATACATTTAAACAGAAAAGTATAAGGTATGCGAATACAGCTCATATTATTCTCTTGAATGTTCCTCTTTGGATTCTTGTTTCCTAAAAAGTTTGTCATTTTCGGGTTCTTTTTGGTCTTCCGATACTCCACTGCTCACAGGTTAGTTTATAATCGTCAGTCTTTCTCTACCAACTTTTCAGTAGGCACTTAAAATATCTGTTCAAAGGCTACTGCCAAATTTTTTTCCTGCTCCTGATATTCCACTGAAAACATGACTCTTTTCATTTGTTCTGAGGCACACATCTCCCATCTCATCTGCGCAAAAGCTTTTTAAAAACGCTTTTCCAAGAAACTCATGGCTAACATCATTATTTTGATGTGAAAACAGCTAACATCTGTGGCTTAGGGAAAAATAATAAAACATGCCGCTGAAAGAACTTGTTCCATGCACCGTGCAAGTTCTGTATTACTAGTGCTTGTGCTTAGAAAAAAAAAAAAATCTGTTCTAATTATTTTTTTCCATCTTAAGCCAAGAAAAGAGAGAAAAAAGAAAGTATTAAGTCCTGCTTGTTCATAGTTCACTTTTGGCGGTGCTGACAGCTGACCTTCAAAACCAATACTGGTTTATTTTTTTAGTTACTTATTGGTTGCTATTATTTTTTTTTCTTTTTACTAAAGCCAACCACATGTCACCATCATAGTGAGCAACATCTTAAATGGGGTGCTTGCACATCCCACATGTCTGCACGTTTAATATATTTCATTGTATTGTTTTGTGGTGTTTATAGCATTTAAAAGGATTTTTTTTTTCAACGTTTATTTATTTTTGGGACAGAGAGAGACAGAGCATGAACGGGGGAGGGGCAGAGAGAGAGGGAGACACAGAATCGGAAACAGGCTCCAGGCTCTGAGCCATCAGCCCAGAGCCCGACGCGGGGCTCGAACTCACGGACCGCGAGACCGTGACCTGGCTGAAGTCGGACACCCAACCGACTGTGCCACCCAGGCGCCCCTAAAAGGATTTTAATATGCAATTTATTTTAAAACATTCTTAAGAAATAATTATCTCTTCCAAAGTCCACTTGATGTCACTATTTTAATTATGTGCTGGGTCTTAGGGTCAAATTTTATAATTAAAGATAGTTTATATCAACGAATTGCTTTCATTTTGTTGTACTCTATAGGTAGTAAAAACATTGTACTATAATTTGATCAATCAGTCCATCAAAGCATAAACTATACAAGCATTTTTCATGAACAGTTCAGAATATGCACATTTGAAATGCAAATGGCCATCCCTGTTTACCAAGAACTATATTTACTATGGTTACAAGACAATAACTTAAAGTTTACCTAAGTTATTTATAGCTATTGATAACCCATCTATTAGAGGTGTTGAAATAAATTTATTCATGGTCTTAAGTATTGTCAGTTTAACCACATTTTGCTTTCTGGGAGGTAGGTAAGAAAGAAAGCAGAATGAAGTGAGATGAACATTATTCCTCTTCAAAAAAGCTTTTTAAAGTATGAAGAGAAAATTATCAAGAAACTTTTTTCTGGCCTGTTACATAGAGATACTTTATCAAACTTATGGGCCTAGAATATCATGTTCTTTTGACTGAACAGAGATCATTTTAATAAACTGGAATAAGATTATAGAGAATAGTAAGAAGTCTCATTTGGGATCATGCTGGAGAAAACTAAGAAGAAATGACTTCCAGAGACTATGTTTATGAGGCTAATTTCTATAGCATGCACATTAAGGGAATAAAACGAGGCAGGAATAATATATAAAGAAATCTTTATTTTTTTTCTTCAGAGCCAAATTATTCCAAAACTGAATATTTCAGGCATTTTGTATCAAAAAATTACCCAAAAGATGGATAACTATATATTTGTTAATCAATTGAATGAATATATAGCTTTAATTCTGAGTAGGTCTGAATATAGTGAAAGCCTCCACATCAAGGAATCCTATTCTATTTTTATAAATAAGTGAATGCTGAGTACTTACTACTTGGTATCCTGGATACCAGGAATATAAACAGCAGTCTCTACAGTCAGACTTTATAGTAGGTTGGCAGAAATCAGCAAAAAATTACAGATGATGACAACACAGGAGGATCAATGAGGTAGTAAGGATTTTCAGATTATAATGGAGGAAAACAGAGAGGAAAAACCATTTTGTTACGTGGGTCATAAGAAGGTTACTTTCAGGTGAGGAAAAACAATGTCAACTAGCAGAAAAAGCACATTTTAAGAGTAGCAAAGTAAGAAGGCATGGCTTAGAGAATTACAAACAGTTTAGTCTGAATTGAGTATATGTTACAAGAGGAAAATGTGAACAGATGAAATCTGATAAGGAATTAAAACAGACATAAGAGATTTTTATAAGTACAGTAAGAATGGATTGAATCTTATTTGCAAAAGAGGGAGCCTTTGAAGAAATTCAAGAAGAGTGACTTGTGCCAACTTTTACATTAGAAAGATCACTTGGGCCACAGTGCAGGACTCAAACTGCATGACAAAAAAAAAAAAAAAATCAGTAAGGCAGCTGTTTGAAAAATCAAGGGAGAAATAATTAAAGACTAGACTAAAAGTGGCAATGGGAAAAGAGAGAAATAATGGTGATTGTTCACATTCAAGAGTTAGAATAACCAGCACTTAGTAACCATATGGCTGTGTGCGGTAGAGAGAAAAAAGTCATGGGTATTTAGAACTTTGTAAGGATGAAAACCCAGTGGATATATACTGTCAGGTGGTGATGTTCACAGGACAGTGGTCATAATTTCTGGAACTCAACAAATTGATCCGGACTAGAGATACTAATTCAGGAGTCACCCAAACATTTCCAACTGTTGGCATCATTGAAGGTCAATGCTTCTCCCAGAGGGAAGCAAGTAGAAAGGAAAAAGTTTTAGAACCTTTGTGAATGCTTAATTTTGAGGAATGTGAAATAGAGGAGAAAATTTATAAAGGACCTAAGAGAAAACCTGAAATGATAACACAATGGTGTCAGAGAGTCTAGGGAAGGAAAGAAAGAGTTTTATGTCAAACAGTTTTAATAAAATCCTGCTACCGTTATGTTAATAAGATATGAAAAAATACCTCCATTAGTTTTTGGGGAACTCAATGGGCCAGTTTTACTCTTGTGGATGCAACCACTGTGGGACCAAAAAAAATGGTGAAAAATCTGGAATTACATTCTCAAAACATGAAAGGGAAGAAAAGACACAATATAAGTAATCTAATAGAATATTTTCAATTGTACAGCTTTAACAAATAATTTTAATATCCCACTACTTAAAACACTAGAACTTTCTATCTTGCTTAGGCTCTATGCGCATCTCAGGCCAGCAGAGGATTCTGGACCACACTGTCCTTCCTCAGAATCCAAGCAAACAGAGCCTTTAAAATTTGTGGTTATTGTGGCAGGAAGGGAAAAGAAATACAGACAGCTGCGCACTGAATCTTGAAAACTTCTGCTCACATATCATAGCCAAAGAAAGCCTCATGTCCATGCCTTCATGCAAGAGGGTGGGAGTCCATTTTACTCTCTTCTCAGATTGAGGAAGACTGGAATATTCATGAAAAGTATAAAAACTACTGCCATCTATTCTGGTCACCAAATATTCTCTTCACTCTCCTTCCTGAAAACAGGGTTTACTCACCTCAGCTGTAAATCCCACTCAATCATGGCATCAAACTAAAAGTCCCAGTTTCCTCGGTAAAAGGTTTTTCTTTTAGAAGGACGGACGGCAGCATTAGATAAACCATGGCTGTAGCTATTCCTGTTTTAGAGATCTACGAATTTAGAAATATGTGCTATCTGCCCCTACAAACACATCCCAATAAACATTGAGAGGACAGAGCCTGAATAATCACACTAAACAATTATTTTTAGAAAATGGAAGAACACAAGGCAAATCAGAAACCAGTTATTCTTGTCCACTATCTTCCTTTGCCACACTTGAAATGGACATCAGGGGACAGGCTGTCCTTGGATGCTGCAAACTGTTCCCTGATTACCTTCTATCCATAGATATTTGGGGCCAAGAATTGTTTCAAGTCTCAAACGACAATGGACACTGATGGTTCAATCTGGTTGTGTTTTTGACAGTAGATTCTTTTCAAAAGCCTAGTTAATTCTCAACAATTTGATTCTACTCAGTTTCATTTATATATGTCAACATTCAAATCACCTTTCCTTTCAAGACTTCATTTCATGTGCACCGCATTTCTCCTGTGCACCCTCTCGCTCAATACCTTGACTTCCCAAAAACCTGGAGCTCAACAGGTTTGGCAGGTGCACATCCTTTGTCTCTTTCCTGACAAATTCTATCCATTTGAAAATATTTACTGGATGTCAGTTTCTTCATTTGCATCATTTTTCTGATTCAGTTTAATCCAGGTAGTGTTAAATATGTCTGTCATGGTCATTTCCTTAATTTAGTTTTCACCGGGAGGCAATTTAATCAGTTGAAAATTATGTACCGCAAGGCTCAGCTTAAATCTACTTTTTATTTGTTCCTCCAAAGTTTCTTTAATTTTTTCCTACTATTTCATGTATAAAACAGTTGTCTTTTTACTATTACAAGGCTCTACATTTTTAAAAATGTTTATTCCCTTCTGTTTGTTTGTTCTTGAAGACTGACGGATTCATTGTGAGCTCTACTTTTCTTGTAATACCTTGCTAAATATACTAAACAGTAACAAGTACCCTGTACTTCTTTCTGTCAACCTTTTCCTCTAACAATTCACATCTACTAGATGCATGGTCTACCATCTAAATTACTACCAACAATATTTTACCAGAAATTTTGCTACTACACAATATGTATTCCTATCTTTGCAGCCTTAAAATAACAATTTTCTCCTTGCTGACCATACGGACAGTGAGAAATTCTCTTATATTTTAGGTTTTTATTATGCTACCACCCAAATTCTAGGAATCAACTTCTATATTAGGCAGGATAAGATAATTTATGCTTTGGTAAACACTAAACTCCAAATCTCATAGCTTTAAATTAAAGGGTTTTTATTTTTTCCTACTCACACCACATTATTTTCATTTCACATCAAGGATCATCTCAAGGATATCTACTCAACATTATCACTATTAAGGAACTTAGGCTGACAAACGCCTGTCTTCTGGGTCATCACCTGTTATATGTGAGAGAAATGACTCCTACAAGCTCATGCTCTAAAATAAGGTACATCATATCTCATTGGTAACCGTAGAACATTCCTGGAAGAAGATCTGAATAAAGGTAAATTGTCTCATTGGCTAACATAGACCACATCTGGGGAGGTAAATGGGATTCAAGTACCCTTTTGACTTTTATTTTTAAAGCATAAGTGATCGAATATGTTTGCTGAGGAGAAATGTCCAACACGGTGAGAAATGATAAACTCAGCAAAGAATGGTGATAATTATTGAAGTATTATTGCTGAGGAAGCTAAAAATGGCAGGGTCTGTGTAGAGGTGAAGTCATCATCTTTGACAAATAAAATGGGTATTTTCCTCTCCTTTGAAAATGGGAGAAAGTCATATACATACAGAAGAAGATAAATTTGAAGCTGAGAACAAAGACTTTGTCAAGGCAGCTGAAAGTCAGTGCAAAGACAGCAGAGCACATCTGGTATATTTAAAATGTCTTCTGTAGCAAAGGTTCATTCAAAAAAATACAAGAAAAGTTTACTTGAAATAGTTCCCATCTTGTAGGACAAGCAGGTATATCATCTCAGAACTAAAACTTGGAAGACAAAAATATAATATTAGATATCTTAGCCAAAGTAGACAAAGAAGAAAATCTGTTTACAAAGTGTTTCTCACTTTCCTGCTAGGCTCTCTAACAGAGAGACAACTACACTAATTCTAATTTGTATAGTAAAGAATGAAGAAAAGAGAAGATGGCAAATAAAAGGATGAGTTTACATGTAAGCAAAGAATTATCTGAGTGATTTTTTTCTACCATCATGAGGATGAGGCTTATGCAAAATTCTATACATCTGCACAGAAAACAGCCTTAGTTTGTTTTATTGTTTCAGTATTGTTTTCACTTTAAATAATATATGATGTATAAATATTTTACATAAATATTTATATTATATATGATATATATTACATGTAACATATAACACATATCATATATAATATATAAAATATGTAATAAATATATAAAATAATAATATATAGGATTTATATAATAGAAATATTTTTTTTATTTCCTAGGTACTTTCTCTTCAGTTTTCATTTTAGTGAAGAAGATGATTAAGTAGGATCATCATATTATGGAAAATAAACTTTTTATAAGATTAGCAAGATCTAAGTGATCTAATGATACAAAAGTAAATTTAGAACTCACTTCCTAAAGTGTTCTCATTTAACATTTATAACTTTATTTCTTGACAAATATTTTGAATGCCAAATATGGCATTCTGGTAAGCTACTGACCCTCTTTGTACAATTTACACTATAGAAGGGAAGATTAGACAAACATTTATGTACTTTATCAACTAACTGTACCTCAAATTTGTACATACATTTATATAGCTTACTTGCATTTTCTTACATGTCCAGACTAGCAGAAATCCAGTATATCTCTCCCTCAATCTCGTATTCATTTTCCCACCTCCCCCAACTAAGTCATTCAAGAACACCCAAGGAAGAAAGGAAGCAAGGTTGTTCATAGAGTAACTCAACAGCCAGACACTGCGCACAGACTTCGTGGGAAAAATCGTAACCACATTTAACTCTCCTCGGGAATACAGGTGTGATATCACACTAACAATATGGGATTCATTGGACACATTCATTGAGGATATACATAACTCACAAACCATTCCCCACACATAGCTCAAGGCTGTGCCACCTCCGTTAATTTCCTGAAATGATTTGGTAAACCAGGGGCCCACCCCATCCCTGCCGCTATAGAAAAACAGCTTTTGACCCTCTCAGCTCCCCCAACTTTTAGGTTTGGGTTTCTGAATGCAACGTATTCCTCATTTACAGATTTTATTCAAACCCATGTATAATGTTTCTGCAAACTGTGTCATCCTGAATGGGGCTCATTCCAACAAATTGCTCTAGACTCTGTCTAAATTAAAATGCAACAAGCATTTCTTTTGGTACCATTAAGAGACTCCCTCGCTGTAGGGACTTTAGTAATCCTTCATGTTCTGGAGTTTCAGGGCAACCATGATGACCATAGGTGGTTCTTAGGTTACTGGCACATGTCACTGTGCTCCTTAGCTCCACATTATATGCCATTAGAGCAACAATTGCTTGCCACATACCAGGTTCCCCTGGAAACAGAGGTTCTCATAGGCCCTCAGCCTATGACCCTCCATACTTACTTGACCATCATGTCTTCCCTGCAAGCTTGGCATGGCCACCCAAGCCTCTTTGCTATAGGATAGACCCAAACCTGGACGCTCAGGTATAGCCCACCTGCAAGAGGAGGTGGCTTCAGTCTCTTGCCAGATATCACAGTACTGGAGGAGATCATCCCTTCCTTAGACTCCTTTGCTCCTGAAGAGTCCAAGAAAGTGAAAAATAGTCTGTACTTTACATAACGGCCAATATTTCATGTGTCAGTGGAATCTTCTTTTCATCCCTTATTTAGTATGCTGTGATGGAGGACAGGGCTCAAGGTCTAGAACAACTAGATGCACTTCAGGCAGGTCACCGTGGCCTACAATCGGCTCTATCTGCATATTTTTATAGACTCTTGAGCCAATGTATATGGTCTGGCTGTTTGATCAATCCAACGACAGCAATAGCCATTACTTATACAAGATTATCTTTTTGGAATAAAGAACTCTGACCTCACCAGTACCCGTAAGAGGCACAATGCAAGGTCTTATCAAGACACTCCTTATCCCTTTTGGAGTCCTAGAGACCAATAACAGTGACCAAGGGAACCACTTCACTTCTCATAATTAGAAACACAACGCTGGGCTCTTGCACAAGGGGATTGGCAGAACTTTCACCTCTCTTACCAGCTTCAGGCCACTGTCCTCAGACAGCATCATGGTTTACTTAAACAGCTTGAAATTTAATTAAATAAAAAAGGATAAACTGTAGTCCCTGAACATCAGAAGGGAGTTGCAATAAAGAGCCTGACTCCGTTTTCTGACACTTGTTTGACAGCTTTTAAGCCTCATCACTACCTTTTCCCCTTCTGTTTCACATCTGATAACGCTGCAAAATAAAAGCACATACGCTCACTCCTTCGGCTGTCATGTAAGTTTCCAGTCATGCAAGCTCCTTCCTTGCTTAGGAACCCACTCTGCCACCATCCCCTTACCACAATAAACGAGCAGAAAAACAAGGTAGTCTTCTTTTTTCTGAAATTTCAAGCCATTTATGGACCTAATTTGGAGCTTCCCTGCTCCCCAGAAATTTTCATTATGTGATTAATAAATCTTTTTACACCCTCTTGGTGTGTGCATGTAATGTGTGAGTGTGGCATCATCAGTCTCAAAACCTGAAACCGATTTTGAGTGGAGCTTTATCCTGCTTTTGAAAAATGGTCATAGCAGATAGATAGGCAGAGAGAGAGAGAAGTTGAAGCAAACCTACACCCCTCTAAAGATAATGAGGTTATCTCTGCCTGAACTCCATATTTGTTATAGGACGTAGGAAATAGGATACATTGGTCTACTCTAGAGCAGAGTACTCTACTCTTATTAAAATGTAGATTTTGACCCAGTAGAGGAAGAGTGGGGCCCAAGATTCTGCATGTCTAACAAGCTTACATCAGGTTCTCAGTCTTTGATTAAGGTGTATGGCAGGTATTTAATTCACAGCCTTCCAACATCACACATACTAACAGAGAGGTAATTCCCTCAATAAAATTGGGAATTGTAGCCAAGGCAGATAGATTAGATAGATAGATAGATAGATAGATAGATAGATAGATATAGACAGAGAGAAACAGAGAAAGACAGAGAGAGAGAGAGAGAGAGAGAGAGAGAGAGAGAGGATGTTAGTAACAGGCGCTGCGCATAAAATAACGAATGCTCCATCCACTTGGAGAGTGAGTTTCTTGAGCAAGTAGTGCCTTGGTGAACGGATTTATTTCTCCTTAAAATTGTATTTTCCTCACTAGCTAGCAGTTACCCTTTCACAATTCAAAGCCCATGCTTATTACTACTACCTTTGAGAAAACTAGACCATGATAATCCAGACTGTCCAATGTAGCAAAGCTTGTCTCTGCTGTCATGCCACACAAACCAAGAAATAATGCTTGCAAGATGGCACAAGTTTCTGGGTTACAGTTCGGTGTTTGTCAGCTTTACTCTTATCTTTCTTCGTGATCTTTCCTTAAAAACTTCAGTTCCTATTTGCCTCAGCCCGTTTCTTGTCAAACCCTTCAATATTCCAAAGTCAGTAGAATCCTCTTTGAAAATGATCACAGACATATGTACGAGAGAGCATGCATATATGGAATCTATTTTTATTTGCAACTCTTTAGGCACCATCAAGACAAACGATATGATTTTGCTGAGATTCACATAGCTTTCTCTCCTACTATTAATTTAGTAAACATGTGTGGGTTTTTATTAATGTTTATTTTTATAAGCATTATCACATTATTAAACAATCATCACATTACTTTCTCTGCCGTTGCCATTGTTGGTGTTTCATTATTGTTTGTTTAATGTCCCATTTTGATCCACAGTGGGAACCAGTTGTCTATTCCTAGGTTGAGCTTTTGCTCTCTGCTGTGTACAGATTGGGAGTACAGAATTTTTAATGAAGTTTCTTCATGTTTACTTTTACTGTATGCCAAATGATGAGGCTTTATTATAGCAATTCCCTCGCCTGCCTTAAATTCTGTCATCCTGCACAGCTCAGATGCTTGTTGGACCACAAGACTCTCACCAAATGTCACAAACTTAAAATTACATTTAAAAAAAAAATAAAGTCACTGGGTCATTGCTAATCATCGAGCCTGTTTCTGGCTACTTGCATTATTCATTTTGTTGGAGCTCTTCATATATACATACTTTTAAGTGTAACATTTTGGTATTGTCCTAAACACATTGATAATATCAAGAACACATTGCTTTGATTTACTTCACTGACCTTCCCTTTATGATTTAAGCATTTTCTTTCCTCTGTTGCATGAAGTTCATGACTAATAAGTCAGCCTACCTTGATAACATATGTGGAAATACTGAGCTTCTTATTGTCATTCAGACTTGGCCAAGTGCCTGTACACTTTGTCACGTCAAAGTTACATGCAAACTCAAGGGTATTAGTTTTTCTTATGTACCCATTACAAAGGATACAGGCATTTTTTTTTCTTACAGAGGGATTTCTCTGTTGTAATAAAAGCATAAGAGGAATGGTGCCCCTTTCTTTTTTTAAATGTCTATGTATTTTGAGAGAGAAAGAGTGAGACCAGGTGAACATGTGCCCATGAACAGGCGAGGGACAGGGAGAGAGGGAGAGAAAGAATCCCAAGCAGGTGCCACACTGTCAGCACAGAGCCCAAGGTGGGGCTTGATCTCATGAACCTCAAGATCATGACCCGGACTGAAATCAAGAATCAGATGCTTAACCCACTGAGCCACTCAGGTGTCCTTGGTGTCCCTTCATTCATTGCATTCACAACTAAGTGAAGTCAAAACTAATTTGTCTGTAGATGTTTCCTTGATATTATTTTTCATTTTAAATATTATTCTCAGGTCATTGGAACTCATGCTGTAGAATCCAAAGACTCTATTCTTGCATTTTATTTTTTCCCCCACACATTTTCATTCCTAGCCCTTAAGTTCTTTCTGCTCCATTTTAGAAGCCTACCTAATATTAAACCCAACACTGGTCACTATCAGTGAAGTCAGTGAAATGACAGTACAGAGAAGTAGCTTGAGAATAGAAGTTGGTTCCATACTCTCCTCTCTCAATGCCGATGCCCTAAATGATCAGTAAGCTGTGTTTTCTATATACCTTTAGAGAAGGGGATAATAAAATAGAGGAATATTTTTGAGAGAAAAACATCCTTTAAAGCAGTGCCCTTGTAATAACCTTCTTCTCGAATCAAAAGAGAATAAATCTATACATATCTAAGTTAGAAAGAGAATTCGTATAGCAACTTGAATTCTTCCAGTGTACTCATATGTAGAAATAGAGTGAGTATGTTTCATGGCTATGTCTCCCAAATGAGTACAGACATAAAAAAAAAAAAAAAAAAGAAACTTGTTGCAAGTTCTGGGAACCCATCACTCACTCTTCCTCTCTGGATTCTTATCTGTTAGAAAATTCAAACAGGGAACAAAATGATAATAAAAATATTTGTGTAATTAGCATCACCAGGTAAGTAGTCAATGTGCAGAGTTCCCTGCAAACTTCTGGATGGCAGAACACTCCTTGTACTCCTACCTCTATCTCTCATTCTACACTGCATACATCCAGGAATTCAAAAACCAATCTCACTGTATGTACCCATGTGAGGTAGAAAGAGGTTATCATGCTGAAATAAATCCTACCTAGTGTTCCACTCACAGGAAAACTCAAATTGCAAGAATTTACAATGCGTGGGCTCAGGCAGGTCCAGAGAAAAAACAAAACTAAAGTAATAGAGAGCTCAAGTCATTACATCTTGTCAATGGATGAATATTGACCTATCACTCGTAAGCCCAACTGAATAGAGGAACATGGCCAAGAACGTCACTGTTTAAATAATTAGGAAAAATTATTACTCCTCCCTTGGTGTTTTAGGAAAATATAGATGGGTAAAAATGTTGAAAAAATTTGTCATACTTAACTAAGGGAGAGACATCCGTAGAGAAATAGAAAGGATTATCCTCACCAACACTCTTTTTTTTAAAAATCTAAAGGTACACCTCAAAGCTTGTTTTGGAGGGCTTTTGTTTGTTTTTTTATTAAACTATCTCTTGCAGGGTTTCATTTGTAACTACATAATGATCACTATCCATAAGGCACTGCTTTAGGTGGTGCGGATACACCAGCAAATCAAACAGAAAAGTACCCAGCTTCCTGGAGCTTACACCTTAGATCAATAATTTGCATGCTGCTTTTTGGTCATTCAGAATTCCAGGGCTTCAGATCAGAAAAAAACCTAAACGCTGGGGAATTAGAAAATGATCTAATACAATCCTCTGATTTAAAATACAAAGAAACAAGGTCATAAACCACTAGTTGAGTGTTTTCTTTACCTTTTTTTTTCATTGTTATTTATTTTGAAGTCTGACAACCTCAAGGTCAGTGGTCTTATATTTTTATTCCCACAACAGACCATGTCAGTTTAAAATCTACTAAATATGTTGATGTAAGGCATGATATAAACCATTGTACCAATCCAAATCAAGTTGTCGCTCAGGTGATGTTATTGCTGTTAGTTACTGGACCACACTTTAAGATCTAGGAATACTTTTTTTTTTTTTTTACGCTTATTTATTTTATTTTATTTTATTATTTTTTTTTTTTTTTTGAGGAACAGGAGTCAAGTTTATTTGTTCATTTCTTGCATTTGAAGTATTCCTCGATGACATCCTTGGCCTGAGACTCTTTGCCATAGTCCTTAACCACCACACAACTGCAACCAACCACTTTACGGGGTTTTCCCTCCCTGTCAATTTTACAGAGGCTGACCCATTCCCCTAGTTTCTTGTTGTCATCAACCTTAATTAGGTTGATCTGGTGCTCAGCACAAAGGGCCTCCACCAACTTGACATACATAGGCTCATCGCAGTTGGATGCAAGCACACAAAGATGGGCTTGGCGCTTGTCTAAGGCTTTGGCAGCTTCGCGAATACCACGTGCCAGGCCATCGTGGATGAGGGCGGTCTTCAGCACCTCTTGTAAAGCAGTATTAACGTCCATTACACCTCCAGCAGCAATGCCTTCCTCGGCCATGGCGGTGTGTTACGGATGGAGCCGAATCTTGACCGCACCCGAGCCTCCGCCTCCGCGCGACTCGGCGGCGGCAGGGAAAGAGCTTACGCTTATTTATTTATTTGAGAGAGACAGAGTGAGTGGGGTTAGCAGTGCAGAGAGAGAGGAAGAATCTCAAACAGGCTCCGCACAGTCAGCGCAGAGCCCAAGGCAGGGCTCGAACTCACGAAACCGTGAGATCATGACCTTAGCAGAAATCAAGAGTTGGACACTTAAACAACTGAGCCACCCAGGTACCCCAAGAGCTAGGATGACTTTAAAGCTTAACTGAAGGCTTTGATATTTTGCAAGATAGGGGCTATTGTGAGATGAGGGAAGAAGGAATAGGTGGGTACAGATGAAATTTGGACCCTAGATTGGTGATGGGAAGCCAGAGAAACTCTAATCTGTATCTTCCGACTTGTCAATACATGTTCAGCAAAACCATGTGTGAGGAGAGGGGAATAAGGAAGACAAATACAAGACTGAGGTGAGTGAGAATAAGATTCCATTTGGAGTTGATATTCACTAACTTTCAGTAGAGCCTGTCAGCTTCATGCATTTAATTTATTGCAAGAGCTTCCTGCTGCTTCCCTTTAGAAGCGGAGAAACAAGTTCTTAAACTAGGGGTGAGTTTTGCCAAGGGTAGATAATATAACATGAAAGAAAATACTGAACGGATGATGTTGGAAAGGAAGGAATAATCATAATGAGCCATGGAATTCAGGCTGCATAAGGAAGCAAATGAAGACACGTGTTGGGACAGGTCAAAAAAAAAAGTGAGCTACAAGGTTTTCATGAAGTCAGAGAATTGTAGGCGTGGATGTACTATCGTAAGAGAGAAGTACAAATAAAATTTTGAGGCCAGGACCATATGTGTTACTTTATATGTCTATTGTTTGAGGCACAGTGCCAAGAGTTTATAAGATTCTTTCTTTAAAACGTTGCATTTCAATTACTCAGTAAGAACGCACATTGAGATCAGAAGCTTGATTACTGTGCATTTTGAATCATGTCTATATTGTTATTATAGAGAAATAGCGGATGGACAGTAATTATCACGACTACTACAAATAGCTAACTCACGATAATATGCTATTATAGGAAGAGCTAGTAGTTTGTAAGTATCTGGTTTTGGGGTTTCTCACTCTTTCAACACCGCATCTTGTAGTACTCTAGACATTCACTAATAAATATTTACCAAGTGCCTAATCTATCCCTGATACTATTCTTGGCACTAACGTGATCACCTCATTTTATTTTCACATGAAAACAGAAACCCAGAGAATTTAACGTTTTGATTCAGACTGCCTATTTTATGTAGTTTTTATCACACCTCGCCATTGCAACTTGAAAGCACGACTGTTTCTCAGAATATTAATGGGATTTTTGTAGCTTGTGTAGTTCACACATTCATGCATTTTATGTCTATATTCTTAAAAAATATATTATTTGAGTATTCCCCTATGCACCTTATTTTGCTACCAAAGGGAAAAGTGTTAACATTGAAGAGCTTTAAGTAAAATAATAGTCTGCTTCAATATCCATAACCCTTTATCAACACGCAACTTTCTTCAAAGTATTTCCCTGTATTCCGACTTGTCCTGTGCGTGTGGCTACTGCAGAGTTCTCCTTCATGGACCCTGTGCTAAAGAGAAGGGAGTGAGACTGACATTAATTCATTTGTTTTGCAGGATTGCTAAGGGATTAAAAGTCTGGTCCCAACATGGTCCAAATGGGTCCGAGCAAAAATGTTACTATTTCTTGATAACGTGACATGTACCAGGACTTTATTGCCACATTGTCTACCATGACCAAAAAAAAAAAAAAGCCACTGGAGTGTTCATTAATAAAGGACAACTGCATTTGAATAAATTGTTAGGTTAGAATAAGGAATATTGTTTGAATTTGAACATAATTAGGTAGAACTCTATATATTAGAATAGAATAATCCTTATGATAGTCCATTAATTGAAAAAAAAGGACATAAAATAATACGTATGGCATAATCAAATGTATGTGTGGGCACAAATGTTAACAATTGTAGGCAAAGAATGGAGGAGAAATCATTCTGTCAGTTACTGAGTCATTTGTCAATCAATCAATGTTACCTTCCAAGTGGCTGGCCCTGTTGCTTAAAATGTGTACATTGTTATCAGTGAACAGTTTAGACTAAAAAACAAAGAAATGTACAAAAACATCTTCCCAGCCCATTCCTGTGGAACCTACTGTGAATTTTATTTTATACACACACACTCACACACGCGCACACACACACACTACTTATATAAGTCACATGACTAAACTAGTCCATAGGACCAAAATGTGTAATTCAATCACATTGACCAACCCTACTGACCACCTAACTATGTGCCTTACTTAAACCAACTTTTGATAAAGGAGGTAACTCATGATAAAGAGTAAAGTTGTGGGGGCGCCTGGGTGGCACAGTCGGTTGAGCCTCCGACTTCAGCCAGGTCACAATCTTGCGGTCCGTGAGTTCGAGCCCCGCGTCAGGCTCTGGGCTGATGGCTCAGAGCCTGGAGCCTGTTTCCGATTCTGTGTCTCCCTCTCTCCCTGCCCCTCCCCCGTTCATGCTCTGTCTCTCTCTGTCCCAAAAATAAATAAACGTTGAAAAAAAAATTAAAAAAAAAAAAAGAGTAAAGTTGTGGAACTTACTTTCTTCCTTTAATTTGCCTGGATTGGAACCTTGATTTACTCCAAGAAAAATTCCAGTATCATTTCAGACAATCATGTATCTTTACTTAAATCACAATGATGTATGCTTTGCAGTAAACGAAAGAAAGAAAGAAAGAAAGAAAGAAAGAAAGAAAGAAAGAAAGAA
>NW_024412376.1:143653822-143740136 GCF_014898765.1 Herpailurus yagouaroundi | reverse complement strand
GAAAGAAAGAAAGAAAGAAAGAAAGAAAGAAAGAAAGAAAGAAAGAAAGAAAGGAAGAAAGAAAGAAGAAAAGAAAAGAAGAAAAGAAAAGATTTAAATGGAAAGGTCTACCCAAATATCTGCTCTTTATCTCTTTTCCTCTTCAAAATATCAGCAGATAAGGAAATACTTTCCTCAGTCATCAAGTCATAACTGCTTACTAAAAATTTAATTAATATTCCAAGCTTGGTGATGTAACTTTGATCTGCTCTACTCCACTGGTAACACGGCAGTCATGGCCGTATTAAAAGTTTAACTTGGTCAGTTATTTGACAACTTAGAGCAGAGATTATTGTGATCAATTGGCAAACTGATTTTCTAGAACGTATGTAGGAGTGGGTTAGTATGTTTCATAGGAAAACAGATGTAATCATTTCGAAAAGTAGCATTCCTTTTAAACTTTGTTTTCTAGAACCTCTAAAAGAAATGAATGCTTACCAAGGAAAGACTTAAAATGTAGATGCGAAGGAATTGTAGATATAAGAAGTTCTACCTGGTAATAATTCCATACTCCTCTGAGTGATTCAGAGCACTGTATAGAAGGCACATTTTTTAATCTTTGTACATCATAAAAATCTTTTATTCTATTATCAGATAAATGATTATTATAAAAGTAAAGAGTGAAGTTTTAAGACTTGAATTCAGATTCTACTGTTACCCTAATGGTCCTGTGACTACCCGTGTCATTTAACCAGCCTTAGCTTTGATTCCCTCATTTGTAATATAAGAATAAGGTACAGCAAATTAGATATACAATGTATTTAGAGGGAAGCCTGAAATACAGTCATACAAATCACTACCAAGTGTAGACAGTGGACTTGACCTGTCCCAAACAACATTCTAAGATATTTATATGTATCAATCTGGAGTAGGTATGACAATGTTTCTCATTTACAGATGAGGAAACTCAGGAACAGAGAAGTTAAATCATTTTACCAAGGTTACACAGCTAAGAAATAGGACGACCAGATCTAACTTTTTGCTAAATTGCCTCTCACCTTACGAATTCAATTGACCAGGAACCATTAACCTTTTCCTTGTCAAACTAAAAGAACACATTCTTATAAATTAATCCCAAAGCTATATTATTAAGAAGATATTTTAATTTAATTTCTTTCATCAGATGGCACAATTCTGGGTATATATAGATGCCAAATAAAGACTGATTTAAAATGTTTTTTTTTTCCTAACATAGAAACCAAGACTTGGCAGTTATTTGTGAAATCTGTGCAACAAGATGGGAGGAGGGGGAAAAAAGCAGATATTAATAACATCTTTGAATACCTTTGTTTTATAAATCCTTCAAGTTCACCACCATCTTTTATTTATGGAATGCTAACATTTTCATATATTTCAAAATGCCATTTTAATTAACATTACTCACACTCTTTTCTACTAAGGACAAAGAACTATTTTCCTAATTCCAGTGTTTAAACACATAAAGACCATTAATTAGCTAACATCCAGCCTTCTCTCTTTCAAGGTCTATAATTCCTCTTCCCTCCTTTTCTCCAATTCTCATCATAAGTAAATTTAATTAATTTCATGCCAGTTCTTTGATTCCTTTCCAAGTCTTTTTCCAACTGTTATTACTGGTGGCATCCCAGACTGGACACGGAACAATGAAAAAGAATACCCTTGATGCAGAATCAGGGGATGATTTTAAGAAGCAAATGTGATTGACTTATTAAAAGATAAAGCCTTCTCTAAACTACATACATTCTCATCTCCATATGCTGTGTCCTTCATAGTGTTTCTCACTCCACAGTTGTGATATTCAAAAAAATCTTTGCTTATATATCTATTTCTTCACCTACGCATTACTCAGAGCAGATAGAGAAAACTTACTGTGTATCTAGCAGTGCCTTAGATCTGGAGTCACAAAGAAGTATGTGAAGCACTTCTTGATGTAGAACAACTTAGAATTCGCTGGAAGAGAGGCATGGGTGAGAGACTGTTTTGCTTGATAACGTACATGCTCCGTTACATAAACTTACATGCTCCCTTTCTGGAATCCCCCTATGGAATAGATATCATTTATGTTCTAATTGCAAATGCTCAATGCTAAATAAAGTAGGGCATGAACAAACATTATCAAGAAAAAAAAAGGAAAGAATACTTTCAAAGGGGTTTAGGTTGAATGCATAAATGTTTTATATGATCTTTTCTTCTTGTGTAGTTTGTAGTGGTATTAGTAGCCTATTGATAGCATGGCTGTTATTAAATTTTATGGCTTTTTAAAAACATTTTACCCCTTTGCTAAATTCTAGTGAACTAAATTATATATTCACTTTCCATTTATTTTCCCTAATATTTATAATAAATGGATTCAGGACATAAACTTTGATAGCCTGCCAATACAAGAAATGTATATTGTTTTGCTTTTTTAAAAAATCATTTCCTTGGTAAAAAAAAAGAACATTTGGCCTTAGATATGTTTTCCAACCAAATATTTTGAAACTTAAAATACCTGGTTATGTTGTCAAATTTAAATAATTTTACTTTTAAGTCTGATTATAAGATTTATTTATTAATATAGAACATAACTACAATATAAATTTAAACTCACCATCATAAAAACTAAAATATTGACCTGTTTGTATTTTCTACTTCAACAAATGTTCATAAATATACCTATACAGTCCCTTTTTAACATACGTGTGGACATATGCTAAACATTTGTATTAACCTAGCTTTTTCATTAAATAACATGGAACTAATATATTTTCATTAATAATGAAATGTCAGTAATGATGTCAATAAAGGATTTGTTATATAATATTCCACTGTATAGAGGTATGTAATGTATTTAACCAATCCTCAATTGACAGGCAATTGTTTTATTTTCAGAGTTTTCTATTGCATACATGATACTGTGAGGAACACTTTCCTAAGAGGAAAATCCTAGCATTAGAATTGCTTTGAAATCATTATCCTGCATATTGCAAACTGTAGTCATAAACAGTTGTGTCTATTTAGAGTTCCAACTGCAGGCTTTTGAATGTTCTTGCATGTAACTGATTAATAAATATATGTATACATACACCAATATATTCAGTGAAGATATGAAGTACATTGAGCTGCTAAATCCCCAAGTATAATAGTTAATGGGGAAGATTGTTTTGTTTCTTGACTAGTATAAAGTCTACTTGAGACAATAGAATTAAATGCATCCAGTACTTGAAGTTGTAAAAACAAAATGTATGTCAATTTTCAAAGCTGCTGCTGTAAAGTTGATCTTAACTTTTAAAAACAAATGCGTGAAAGTATGTGAAATCCAACCCAAGAATTACTTCTTAATCAAATAATATTCCATGACTTTTTAAGTATCTCTTAGCAGTTTCAAGTTTTTAAAAACTCCATTCAGTTTCCTCCTAGGAAAAGGAGATGATGGCATCCATCATATGTTTGCTGCTGTTTATTCTAAAATATGGTCTATTTCAAATCTTTTTTAACGCCTGTACTTCATGTCAGTTTATTCATGGCTGGAAGAATATGTAGAATATAAGAGAGAGAAGCTTCCTTGTAAACAAAAACAAATTCATTAAACTTGCTGCTTAAGTGAGTACTGTTGTTAGGGCAACTAAACTAAAAAAAAATTCATGAAAGAAAAGGACGTCACCTTAAGAGAGAATTTAAGTAGTCATAGCAACTACTATTTTAAACCAAGTGTTGTTGCCAGTATTTCCTTTCTTCCTCCTGGTTTAAGGCTTATAAAATATTGTTGCCCTCTCTCCACAAGTTTTATTTTTATATCATAAAAATATGAATTTGAATGTGCCAAGTTGTCTCCAGTAGTTTTCCTGTCAGTAGATAGATATCAGCAAACATGAGGCTGGTGTTGATTGTATTATTTCCTCATAGACTTTGCAACCATTATGTTTAAATATCTTTTTGAAACTGAGAAGGTGCTTTGGAGATATCTGCAGCAGCAATAAAAATAGCGAAATATGTTTGAGAAGCTCAAGACGCTTAGTGCCGTTGACCCTTGAACATGGGTTTGAACTGTGTTACTCCTCGAATAGCACTATGAATGTATTTTCTCTAATGATTTTCTTCACATTTTCTCTATCACATTTTACAAGAAGAATAGAGTATATGATACATATAATAAACAAAATATGTGTTAATCGACTATTTGCCTTATCGCAAATAGTAATTAAGATATTCTGTCACTTCTTGTCTATTAAATACACATTTTATTTTTCACAATGTTGTGTTTAATTCATTTGAGATTCCACCATTGTGTGAGATATAATTATTAAAATGTAATATTTGAATTTAATTGGCACGGAGATTTAAAAACAAATTTAATGTTTATTTATTTTTGAGAGAGAGAGTCAGAGGGTGAGTGAGACAAGGGCAGAGAGAGAGGGAGACACAGGATCCGAAGAAGTCTCCAGGCTCTGAGCTGTCCAGGTTCCAGTACAGAGCCTGATGTGGGCTAGAACCCATGAACCATGAGATCATGACCTGGGCTGAAGTTGGACACTCAACCAATTGAGGCACCCAGAAGCCCTGATCCTGAAATTTTTTTTTTGAAAGTGGTATTTTCTAAGTAACATTTTCAATTAATTTCCAGTCTTGAGACCATATACATAGAGTCCTTGACATCTAGAGAAGATCATTTTTGAAAGTCCATTTACCATATGAAAAAATATTTTTATTAAGATACTAATCAATGACAATTATTTTCTTGATTCATTAATTGAACTATTAATTTAAAAAGATAAATCTCATTTTGAAAGATATTTTCAAATTTAATGAAATATTTCATGCATGAACTACAATTTGACTTATCAAACAAAATTACTACACCTTATGTAATCACTGTGGAAAACAGCATAAATGTTCCTGAAAACATTAAAACTAGAAATACCCTGTGATCCAGTATTTATGCAAAGAAAACAAAAGCACTAGTTTGATAAGATATATACACCCTATGTTTACTTGGCATCATTGTTTGTAATAGTCAAGATATGGAAGCAACCCAAATGTCCATCAATAGATGAATGCATAACATACACACACACACACACGTGCACACACACACACACAAAATAGTACTCAGCCATAAAAAAGGATTTGATCTTACCATTTTTGACAACATGGATGGACCTAGAGGATATTATGTGAAATGAAATAACTCAGACAAAGATAAATACCATATGATTGCACTTATATATGAAATATAAAAATCAAAACAAATGAACAAACAAACACAAAGCAGAAACAGACCCATAAATACAGAGAAAAAACTGATGTTCGCCAGAGGCTAGGGGTTTGGGGGATGGGAAAAAGAGGGAAGGAGAGTGGGAAATCCAGCCTTCAGTTATAAAATGAATGACACAGGGATAAAAGACACAGCATAGGTAATATAGGCAATGGTACTATAGTAGTGTTGTATGGTGACAGATGGCTCTACACTTGTGATGAGGATAACATAATATACACACTTGTACAACCACTACATTGTACACCTGAAACTAATATTGTATCTCAACTGTACTTCAATAAAAACACACAAAAACACTGTATCCTATGTTTTGTACTGTTTCTCTGAGTCAAAATTTAAACACAAATAAAAACTTCAAGGGGTCACCTGGAATGAGAGAACTGAATAAACAAAGTCCTATTTCTTTATAACTATATTCACTGTGATATCATAATTTATTCTGTTGCTGCTATTTAAACACAGGGATGTGGAGTAGCTAGCACAGGGGCTGGAAACAAGAATGGTACTCAAGGTAACCATGAATGATCCACAGCTAGGATCAGACTAGTTCCTGAGTCTTTAAATAAATGTGTGTACTCAGTCCAAATGGGTCATGAGCCAATTGAATAACTGGAGGTTCTCTGAATTAACTCACAGGGATCATGGAATATTAAGTAAGAGAAGGCTACTTTTATGCTTGTGTATATATTATTAAAATTCACAATAACCACAACAATTACTTAGAACTGAGCCCTAGAAAAATATTTTTAGGAGATATATTTTATCACTAATATTTATATTCACTGGTGCATGGTCATAGAATAATGAAGGTACTGTTTAGAGTTTGACTATAGTTCTTGAATTCTTTATAGACAAGGCACCTATGTGTTACCACCACTATGGACCGTACCCTCCCCCTGCCACGCATTTGGCATGTGGTTTGAGATGAGAACGTGAGGCTTTAGTTCCATGCCAAAGCATCCTATATATGTTTACATGGTCCCTAAGTTTAATTGCATATCTATTGTGGGTGTTTTTTGATCAGCCAGGATTTCTGTGCCTGTAGTAGGAATCTCGCTGCTTCAGGGAGCCATGAAACCAGACGATCTGTGTAGTTGGAAAGAGGCAGAGGAAGCTCCTTCTGGAAAGTTGCAATATGTACCTCAAAAATAGGAGCGTCCTTTTTTATTTGTGATAATGCTATAGTCTATCATTGTTACTAAATAAATTGGAGTGCCACCCGGCGCTTTGGTTTGATTTCACAAGTTAAAAAGCCACAATACATCTTGAGCATAAACAAGAAAAAAAAAAAACAAACCCTGTCTAATGGAATGATTAAAAGTTTAAAATGTTGTTTTAATTCAATCAATTAAAAGCACAAACAGCATGGGTTTGATTGAATCAATTTAAAGAATTACACAGCAGTCAATGTGCTCATCAGCAGGAGTGAAAATTCCATGTATCACCTACACACAGCTTGAAATCTGTATCCTTCAATTAGGTATAACAAACAACCTTTTACCAAATCACACAAAGATGACTTCTTTTTGCAAAAGGAATGAATGGTGCTATACCAGAGATACACTATTAATTATAACTAATGTATCTTGCATCCAGTTTGAAATGTTTAACAAATACTATATCTTGGTTATAAGTAATTTTCTGTTTTCTATATTCCTCAAAGTTGGATTCTCAACATGAAAATATACCTCAATTCCTTTTTATTAAAAAGAATGTTTGGGAGAAGAGTCAACATGGTGGAGAAGTGGGGGAAGGGGAAAATTTCCCTTGTCCCTCAAACACAGCAGTATTGAGCACAAAAGACTTGGAATTTCATGAATCTGGGCTACAGAGTGACAGAAACATCTCCAGGGGCCCACAGGACAGCTTGGAGGGACAGAGGTGTGTGCTTGCAAATTGGGAGAGATAAAATGGGCAGCATATGCACAGACTGAAGGGGAACCCCTTAGGTGGAGAGACAAAAAGAAAGAAAGAGAGGCTGTGGAAGTGCGGGATTGTATTTGGATAAGAGAAAAACCTCTCTGGATCACAGACTGGGGAGCAGAAAAAGGCGGAGAGACTCAGTCTCTAAATTGCAAACAGCCTTAGCAGTGATGATCCAGGGTTGGTGCGACTTTCTCTGGACTGCAGAGGTCTGGGGTTGGGGAAGCTCAGTGGCGCATTGGGAGAGCCTCTCTTGATTGCTGTGGAAAAAGGTATATTGCTGCTCCAAGGACAAAAGACACTGCAGGCACCAGCAGAGGCCCCTTATTGGCTAGGCCGAGTAGTGCTATCCTGGAACTGGGTGTGTGGAGCACGATCCTTTAAGACATCAGGGTTTGATCACAGCCAAGTGCCCAGGTGGCACATGAGACTGTGGAGCTAGACAAACCATCCAACTCTTGTCTCTGCAGCACTGCAAGGACTGATGGAACAGTGTTTTGGGCCACGTGGTCCAGGGAGGAGAGATTGGGGTGTCACGATCTTTCTCCCCATCACCAACATGGTGGGACTTCAGGGAACAGGACAGTGGTCCCCCAGGAGAGGTGGGACCTGCTTACACCAAACCTTGTCCCTCCCTGCCTGGCAACTGTGTATCTGCTGGAGCAGGATTGACACTGACAGAACCAGAGCACCCCTCCTCAAGACCAGCACAGTCACCAATTTCAAGGCATCATCTGACAACAGGTTACTTCAATGAACAAATCAATACACACCTGGTGAAAGGTCCTAACCCCCCACTATGAGTAGGAAGATAAAACAACCAGAGTCATAATAACAGAGAACATGCAACACACCCCCAAAACACAGGGGCCTGCAGGGCCAGGCCCTGGAGAGTGCCTGACCCCTTTTTAATATAGTAGTACTTGCAGGTGCAGGACACAAAACAAGCTATTAAAGCAAGAAAAGACAGAAAACTAGCCAAAATGATGAAATGGAAGAATTCTCCTCAAAACAAATTCCAGGAAGAAATGACAGCCAGAGAACTGTTCAAAACAGATATAAACAAATATCTGATCAAAAATTTAGAATAATAGTCATAAGACTAATAGCCGGCCTGAAAAAGCATAGAAGACAGTAGAGTATCTATTGCTGCAGAGATTAAGAACCTAAGAAATAGTCACAATAAATTAAGAAATGTTGTAAATGAGATGCAAAATAAACTGGATGCAATGACAACAAGGCTGGAGGAAGCAGAGAGGAGGATAAGTGAAATAGAAGATAAAATTATGGAAAAGGATGAAACTGAAAAAAAAGAGAAATATGAAAATACAAGACCATGAGGGGAGAATTAGAGACCTAAGTGATTCAATGAAACATAATAATATCCATATCATAGGAATTCCAGAAGAAGAAAAGAGAAAGAAAGGGGAAGAAGGTTTATTTGAACAAATTATAGCTGAGAACTTCTCTAATATAGTAAAGGAAGCAAATGTCGAAGTCCAGGAGGCACAGGAAACTCCCTTCAGAATCAACAAGAGAAGGTCATCACCACAGCATATCAAAGTGAAACTGGAAAAATACAAAGATAAAGAGGGAATTCTGAAAGCAGCTAGAGACAAATGGACCTTAACCTACAATGGTGGACACATAAGGGTATTAGAAGACCTGCCCACTGAAATGTGTTAGGCCAGAAGGGACTGGCAGGAAATAATCAATGTGCTGAATAGGAAAAAATATACAGCCAAGAATCCTTTATCCAGCAAGGCTGTCATTCTGAATAGAAGGAGAGATAAAGACTTCCCCAGAAAAACAAAAACTGAAGTAGTTCATTACCACTAAACCAGCCCTGCATGAAATCTTAAGGGGGAATCTGTGAGTGGAATCCTGCAAAGACTACAAAGGACCAGAGACATCACCACAAGCATGAAACCTACAGATAAAGTAATGACACTAAATCATATCTTTCAATATTATTCTGAATGTAAATGGGCTAAACGCCCCAATCAAAAGACATAGGGTATCATAATGGGTAAAAAGCCAAGATCCATCTATATGCTCATTTTACACCTGAGGACATCTGCAGATTGAAACTGTTGGGATGGAGAGCTATCTATCATGCTACTGGAAGTCAAAAGGATGATGGAATAGCAACAGTTATATCAGACAAACTAGTTTTTAAAACAGACTGTAACAAAAGATGAAGAAGGGCATTAAATCATAACTGAGGGTCTATGTATCAAGAGCTACAATTGTAAATGTTTATGCCCCCACCTTGAACAATGCAAATATATAAATCAATTAATCACAAACATAAGCAATCTTATTGATAACAATAAGGTAATCGTAGGTGACTTTAATACTCCACTTACAACAATGGACAGATCATCTAGGCAGAAAATCAAAGAAACAAGGGCCTTGAATTAAACACTGGACCACATGGACTTGACAGATATATTCAGAACTTTTCATCCAAAAGCAGCAGAATACACATTCTTCTTGAGGGCCCATGGGACATTCTCCAAAACAGATCACATGCTGGGTCACAAAACAGCCCTCAAAAGAATGTAAAATGATTGAGATCATACCATGAATATTTTCAGACCTCACTGCTATGAAACTTGAAATCAACCACAAGAAAAATATTTGGAAAGCCTCCAAATGCATGGAGGTTAAAAAACATCCTACTAAAGGATGAATTGGTCAAGCAGGCCATTAAGGAAGAAATTTAAAAGCATACGGAAGCAACTGACAAATAGAAACGTGACAGTCCAAACCCTTTGGGATGCATGCAGCAAAGGCAGTCCTAAGAGGAAAATACATTGCAATCCAGGCCTATCTCAAGAAACAAGAAATATCCCAAACACAGAAACTAACATCCCACCTAAAGGAACTAGAAGCAGAACAGCAAAGAAACCCCAAAGCCAGAAGAATAAAAGTAATAAAGATTAGAGAAGAAATAAACAATACAGAATTAAAAAAAAAAAAAAAGTATAACAGATCAATGAAGATTCATTGAAGAGCTGGTTTTTTGAAAGAACAAACCAAAGTGATACCCCCAACCAGACTTCTCAAAAAGAAAGAGAACCCAAATAGATAAAATGAGAAAGAGGAGAGATCACAACTAACACCACTGAAAATCAACAATTATTAGAGAATACTAGGAAAAATTATAAGGCAAACACCTGCACAATCTGGAAGAAATGGAAAAATTCCTAGACACCCACACACTACTGAAACTCCAACGGGAAGATAATAGAAAATTTGAACAGACCCATAACCAGTGAAGAAATTGAATCAGTCATCAAAAATCTCCCAAAAAAATAAGAGTCCTGGGCCAGATGGCTTCTCAGGGGAATTCTACCAGACATTTAAAGCCGAGTTAATACCTATTCTTCTCAAGCTGTTCCAAAAATTAGAAATGGAAGGAAAGCTTCTGGACCCATTTTATGAAGCCAGCATTACCTTGACTTCCAAACCAGGCAGAGACCCCACTAAAAAGGAGAATTAGAGGCCAATATCCTTGGTGAACATGGAGGCAAAAATTTTCAACAAGATACTAGCAAATCTAATTCAACAGTATATTAAAAGAATTATTCACCATGATCAAGTGGGATTCATTCCTGGGCTGCAGTGTTGGCTCAATATTCTCAAATCAATCAATGTGATACATCACATTAATAATAGAAGAAAGGATAAGAACCATATGACCCTGTCAATAGAGGCAGAAAAAGCACCTGACAAAAATACATTATCTTTCCTTTTTTTAATGTTTATTTATTTTATTTTTGAAGGAGAGAAAGACAGAGCATGAGCGGGGGAGGGGCAGAGAGAGAGAGTGAGACACAGAATCTGAAGTGCGCCCCAAGGCTCTGAGCTATCAGCACACTGACCAACACGGGGATTGAAGCCATGAACTGAAAGATCATGACCTGAGTCGAAGTGGGATGCTTAGCTGACTGAGCCACCCAGGCACTCCACACAGCATCCTTTTTCATAAAATTCATCAAGAAAGTTGGGATAGATGAAATATACCATAACATCATAAGAGCCATATATGAAAGGCCCACAGTTAATATCATCCTCAATGGGAAAAAACTGAGAGCTTTCCCGCTGAGCTCAGGAATATGACAGGGATGTCCACTCTCACCACCGTTGTTTAATAGTGTTGGAAGTATTAGTGCTTAGCAATCAGATAACAAAATGAAATAAAAGGCATCCAACTTGGCAAAGGAGTCAAACTTTCACCTTTTGCAGATGACATGATACTCTTCATGGATAACCGGAAAGATTCTGCCAAAGAAGCGCTAGAACTGATACATGAATTCAGCAGAGCCTCAGGATATAAAATCAATGTACAGAAATCCATTACATGTCTATACACCAATAATGAAGCAACAGCAAGACAAATCAAGGAACCAATCCCATTGATAATTACACCACGAACCATAAAATACATAGGAATAAATCGAGCCAAGGAGGTAAAAGATCTGTATGCTGAAAACTACAGAAAACTTATGAAATAAATTGAAGAAGACACAAAGTAATGAAAAAAAAAAAAAACATTCCATGCTCATAGATTGGAAGAAACAGTATTGTTAAAAAAAATTGATACTACCCAAAGCAATGTATACATTCAATGCAATCTCAATCAAAAGTATACCAGCATTCTTCTCAGAGCTAGAGCAATCTTACAATTTGTATGGAACCACAAAAGACCCAGAAGAGCCAAAGTTATGTTGAGAAAGAAAACCAAAGCAGGAGGCATCACAATCCCAGACTTTGGTTTGTACTACAAAGCTGTAATCATCAAGACAGTATGGTATTGGCACAAAAACAGACACATAGACCAATGGAATGGAATAGAGAACCCAGAATTAGACTCACAAATATATGGCCAACTGATCTTTGACAAAGCAGGAAAGAGTATTCATTGGAAAAAGCACAGCCTCTTTAGCAAATGGTGCTGGGAAAACTGAACAGCAACATGCAGAAGAACGAAACTGGACCAATTTATTTCACCATACACAAAAATAAACTCAAAATGGATGAAAGACCTAAATGTGAGACAGGAAACCATCAAAACCCTAGAAGAAAAAACAGGCAACAACCTCTTTGACCTCAGCAGCAGGAACTTTTTACTCAACACGTCTCCAAAACAAGGGAAATAAAAGCAAAAATTAATGATTGGGACCTTATAAAGATAAAAACCTTCTGCACAGCAAAGGAGACAACCAACAAAACTAAAAGGCAACTGATAGAATAGGAAGACGTTTGCTAATGACCTATCGGATAAAGGGTTAGTATCCAAAATCGATGAAGAACTTACCATACTCAACACCCAGGAAACAAATAATCCACTTAAGAAATGAAAAGACATGAATACACACTTTTCCAAAAAAGACATCCAGATGGCCAACAGACACATGAAAAATGCTCAACATAGCTCCTCATCAGGGAATACAAATCAAAAGCACATTAAGATACCACCTCACACAGGTCAGAGTGGCTAAAATTAACATCTCAGAAAACAACAGATGTTGGCCAGGATGTGGAGAAATGGGAACCCTCTTGCACTGTTGGTGGGAATGCAAACTTGTGCAGCCACTCTGGAAAACAGTGTGGAGGTCTCCCCCAAATTCATAGGGGCACATGTACCCCAACGCTTATAGCAGAGCTATCAACAATAGCCAAATTATGGAAAGAGCCCAAATGTCCATCAACTGATGAATGGATAAAGAAGATGTGGTATACATGTATAATGGAATACTACTTCGCAATGAGAAAGAATGAAATCTTGCCATTTGCAGCAATGTGGATAGAACTGGAGGGTATTATGCTAAGTGAAATTAATCAGTCAGAGAAAGACAGAGATCATGTTTTCACTCACATGTGGAATTTGAGAGACTTAACAGAAGACCATGGCAGAAGGGAAGGAGAAAAAATTGTTTCAAACAGAGAGGGGGGCAAACCATAAGAGACTCTTAAACACAGAAAAAAAAGAAAAAAAAAAAAAAAACCTGAGGGTTGATGGAGAGGACACAGGGAGAGGGGAAAATGAGTGATGGGCACTGAGAGGGGCACTTGTTGGGATCAGCACTGGTGTTGTATGTAAGTGACAAATTGCAGGAACCTACTTCAAAACCAAGAGCACCCTGTATACACTGTATGTTAGCTAACTTGACAATAAATTTTATTTAAAAAAATAAAATAATATTTGAATATGAAGATGTAGTCTTAAAATGCAAAATGTGAAATAATAAGTGTACTAAAAGCGATGATGGTTTAAGATAGTCTTAAGGTAATTGTGTGCCTGCTTACTATAGCAAGAAGTTACTAAAATAGATATTAATATTTATAGCTGCAGCAAACTAGCAGAGACACTGATACGCTTCCCCTTGCTCAAAAAGTTAGTAGATGCCTCCAAAATTGTGATACACTCCCTTTATAACATTTTGGAGTCAGAATATGATTAATAGAATTGCTTTGAGGGGAAGATATTTTTCTATATTATTTTCATCACTGTAATTGAGCCAAGAAAATTATATATTTAAAAGGGGAAAAAAAGAGGGTAACTCAGTATGCATGCATTTTCAAGTAAAAAATAAAATAAATCACACTAGCCTGAGTGTTTCCATTTCACCAGCACAAAGATTTATACATTTTTATTTCCAGAATTGTAAGAGTCTGTGTCCAAAAAGCTTTGTAATTTAGGTGCAAATAAAGAAATGTTGGATTTTTCTCCCTATGCAATCTTAAGACTATCCCAGTCTTTATACTCATATCTACTCAGAATGTGTATGGAAACTGTGATCCTGTCATAAGAAGAGTCTGGCCTAGAGTAAGAGCTTGATGAGCAATTATAATTACTATCTTTCAAGCTTTTTAACAAATAACTTACTATTATTAATTTGATTATTGCAAGTCTACAATAATTTATTCCAAACTGCTAAAGGCCACATATGTATTTATTTATTCAAAATTCCTGGGGTCTTTGGAGTTTTAAAATTTTAGAGTTTAGAAAGGGGTGTGTGTGTTTGTGTGTGTGTGTGTGTGTGTGTGTGTGTGTGTGTGTGCATACATGTGTAATGATCCAGAATACCAGCTTAACAAAGAGGAAGGGAGTACTATCCTGTAATCAAACACTGATGCTTCAGTTATAAAACATGTGAATAGCCATAGTATTTACAGTAAATAAAGTCTTTGTCACCAAATAAGTTAAAGTATTTTTTTTATTTGAGAGCTTTTGCATTTCAGAGATAAGGATCTATACTCATGACAACTCTTAAGTTAAATCCAATTTTTTATCTATTTGAGAGATAGAGACATTCCTGGTTAACTAATTTGTCTAAAATCACATAGCTAGGAAGTAATGTAGCCAGGACTCATATCTGATTTAACTGGCTCCAAAAACAACATGTTTATTCTTCCTCTCTCCTTCTGTTTCTGATTATGGTGAATAATAAATATTTTAAACCATTTTATTTTATTCATCAAACCTCAGGTTTTTCTAACCTTAGATGGAGAGTGTTTCCTAAGATAAGCAGGAATTTTGCCTGTGGATGTGTCACATGACACAAGACAGAACTTTTTTTTTTTTTAAGTTTATTAATTTATTTTGAGAGAGACAGAGACAGTGCATGTGGGGAGGGGAAGAGAGAAAGGGAGACAGAGAATCTCAAGCAGGCTCTGTGCTGCCAGCACAGAGTCCAACACAGGGCCTGAAGTCACAAAACCATGAGATCGTGACGTGGGCCAAAACCAAGAGTCGGATGCTTAACCGACTGAGCCACCCAGGTGTCCCAAGACAGAGCTTATTTTAAAGTGTTCTTGGTGCACATGATCTAACAGGGTGGGGTAGCAATACTTATATTAGACAAAAGAGACACATAAACAAAAACTGTAACAAGAGACAAAGAAGGGCACTGCATGACAAAGAAATCAATCCAACAAGAGGATATAACAAATTTAAATATCTATGCTCCCAACCTAGAAGCACCTAAATAAATAAAGCAAAAATTAACCAACATGAATGGAAAATTGACAGTAATACTATAATAGTAAGGGACGTCAATGCTCCGCTTATATAAATGGATAGATCACCTAGAGAGATTATCAGTAAGGAAACCATGGCATTCAAATATACATACGACTTAGATATAAGTTCATTCCACAGAAAAAGAGCAGAATCCATATGTTCAAATGCACATGAAACATTCCCCTGGATAGATCATGTTAGAGCACAAAACAGATCTCAATTAATTCAAGAAGATGGAAATCATACCAAGCATCTTTTTCAGTCAAATGGTATAAAACTTGAAATCAATTACAAAAAGATATTTAAAACAAACAAACACATGCAGGCTAAACAACATGCTACTAAACTACCAATACGATCAATAAAGAAATAAAAGAGGAAATAAAAAAATACCTGAGACAAATGAAAATGAAACACACTAGTCCAAAATCTATGGGATGCAGAAAAACAGTTCTAAGAGGGAAGTTTATAGTGATATAGGCCTACCTCAAGAGACAAGAAAAATCTCAAATAGACAATTTAACCTTCTACCTAAATGAACAAAGCCTGAAGTTAGTAGGAGAAAATAAGATTAGAGCAGAGATAAATGAAATAAAGCCTAAAAACATTGAAAAGTTAAGTAAAACTAAGAGCTGGTTCTTAGAAAAGATAAACAAAATTGATAAATCTTTAATGTGACTCACAAAAAAATGGGGAGAGGGAAAATAAAATCAGAAATGAAAGGAGTTACAAATGGCATAGAAATATAAAGGATAATATGACAATAACAAAAAATTACACACCAAAAAAAATGGGAAAACAGAAGAAATAGCTAAATTCCTAGAAACATAAAATCTTTCAAGACTAAATCAGGAACAAATAGAAAAATCTTAAAATCTTAAATCACAAACTTCCAACAAATAAACAGGACCAGATGCCTTCACAGGTGAATTCTAACATTTACAGGACATAAAATACCTATGCTTCTCAAACTATTCCAAAAAAACAAACAGAAAGTAATGATTGCAAATTCATTCTACAAGGTCAGCATTACCCCGACACAAAAAACAAAAATTACCAAATAAAAGTAAATTATAGGTCAATACCTTTCAAGAACATAGACTGAAAATGCCTCAACAAAAATTAGCAAGCCAAATTCAATAATATATTTAAATAATCATACAGCAAGATCAAGTAGGATTAATTCCAGGGACCATATAGCTCACTATCTGCAAGTTAATTGATAGGATACACCACATTAACAACATGAGGGATAAAAATCATGTGATCATCTCAATAGGTACAGAAAAAGCATGTGAAAAGTTTCAATATCCATTTATGATCAAAACTCTCCACAAAGTGGGTATAAAGGGAACATACCTCAACATAACAAAAGTCATATGTGACAAACCCAAAACTAAAAGCATACTGAGCAACTGAATGCTATTCTTCTATGATCAGAAACAAGATAAGGAGGCTCACTCTCACCACTTTTAATTACCATCTTACTGGAAGTCCTAGCCACAGCAATTACGCAGGAAATAAAAGGCAACCAAATCAGAAATGACAAAGCAAATGTGTCATTTTTTTTGCAGATGACATACTACTAGATAGATTGAAAGATGATATAGATAGATAAATAGATCAATAGAAAGAAAACCTTAAAAACTCCACCAAAAATGGATTAGAATAAATGAATTCAGCAAAATCACAGGATACAAAATTAATATGCTGAATTTTGTTGCATTTTTATACACTAATAACAAACTGTCAGAAAGAGAAATTCAGAAAATGATACCTATGCAACTGCATCAAAGAGAATACCTGGAAACAGATTTAGTCATTGAAGTATAAGACCTGTACTCTAAAAACTAGAAGATGTTTATGAAAAAATGGCACACGGATGGCTCAGTCAAACACCAGACTCTTGATTTTGGCTCAGATCATGATCACGGTTGGTGATATTGAGCCTAGTGAGGAGCTCTGTCCTGACAGCACAGAGTCTGCTTGGGATTCTCTGCCCCCTCTCTTTGTCCCTCCCCTGCTCATACACTCATGCTTGTCTCTCGCTGCCTCTCCAAATAAATAAATAAACTTAAAAAAAGAGATGTTGATGAAAGAAATTATAGACAACCACTGTGCTCATGGAGAAAAATTTATGTTGTTGAAATGTCCATATTACATAAAGCAATCTCTATCAAAATACCAAGAGCATTTTTTACAGAACAAGAAAGATAATCTTAAAATTTCTATGAAAGCACAAAAGACCCCAATAGACAAAGCAATGATAAAAAAAAAAAAAGCTGGAAATATCATGCTTTTTGATTTCAAACTATACACCAAACAGTACTGGCAAAAAAGAGATACATACAACACTGGGACAGAACAGAGGATCTAGAAATAAACACAGGCATATACGGTCAATTAATCTATAACAAAGGAGGCAAGAATGGGGAAAGGCAATATTTTTAGTAAATGGTGATGAAAAAACTAGGCAGCCTACATGCAAAGAATAAAACTTTCTTTAAAAAAAAAAACACCTCAAAATTAATAAAAGACCTATATGTGAGACCTGAAACCATAAAACTCTTAAGCCATAGATGATAGGCTCTTGGGCAGGGCCCTTAGCAACACATGTATGGATAGGTCTCCTTAGGCAAGGGAAACAAAAGCAAAAATAAACTATTGACACTATGCCAAAATAAAAGGATTTTGCACACCAAAGGAAAGGGTCAACAAAATGAAAAGACAACCAGGTGAATGGGAGAAGATATTTTTAAATGATATATTTCTTAAGGATAGACACATAAGGCATATACACAAATACATACAATGGAATATTACTCAGTCACAAAAAAGAATGAGGTCTTACCATTTGTGACAACATGGGTATACCTAGAGGGTATGATGCTGTGTAAAAAAAAGTCAGACACAAAAATACAAATACCTGCTCTAGAGCATGGGATTCTGGATGTCAGAATTGTAAAAGCTCAAGCCCCACAATGAGTGTAGGCATTACTATAAAAATAAATAAAATTTGGGGCGCCTGGGTGGCTCAGTAGGTTGAGCGTCCGACTTCGGCTCAGGTCATGATCTCGCGGTCCATGAGTTCGAGCCCCGCGTTGGGCTCTGTGCTACAGCTCAGAGCCTGGAGCCTGTTTCAGATTCTGTGTCTCCCTCTCTCTCTGACCCTCCCCCGTTCATGCTCTGTCTCTCTCTGTGTCAAAAATAAATAAATGTTAAAAAAAATTTAAAAAAAATAAATAAAATTCGAAAAAAAAGTCTGATCTATATGAAAAAATAAACATGTTAACATAGTTTCTAACAAAAAAGTTGGAATTTCTAATGAAAAATATAAAATGAGCTACTAGTTTCTTTTAAACTAGGTGTGTTCAAACACCTCTTTTAAAGAAGGTATTATTTTACATTTCAAAATAACCATATTATACATGTAATTAATATCTCATTTAAGTAGATAACTCAGTTGTAGAATAAAATACGCATGATATACCAAATTATTAAAATTGAGCTGCCAATATATAATTATATTTTGTAAGGGCCTTATGATTATTTGTCTTTCTGATAATGTATCAGCAAAAATCAATGTATAAAGTGCATTATTTTTATCTTTACTTTGACTATAAATATCAAAGTCAGGCAAGCTTTGGTCTTATGCAGAGGCCAGGCTTATCTTCACCACATAAAACAAAATGGACTTCCATGATGATGTGATGAGCAATTTTTCTAGAGTTCATAACTTACAGAAAACTAGGTATTATAATCTGCTGTGTTATCTTTTTCCTGTTAAAAACATTACTAACCTATTCCAAAATTACAACAGGCTTACAAGGGACAGATCCTAGTTCTGTAGTCTCTGAATTTTTTTTCTGTTTTGGTTGCTTAAGAAAAAATAATATAACATTACAATTACCTAAGCAAATACTAATTAAGGATAAGAAAATAAATATAACACATTGCTTATTTTAGAAATCTGAAAATTCCACAAACAGTACAAAAATCCAGACAGAAAACCTACCATATTTGTCAATTAACTGTCCAGCACAACTGTTTTCTTTTCCTATAATCTTGGCTTCATATTTTTGATCATCTTTTTATATGAAAACAGCTTTTGTAATTTAATTTGCTACAAAGACAATTGAAAGGTAATTCCATTTTCTTTCAATATGGCTGGTAGAAATATTTTTATTATTGTTAATGACAGTTTAGAAAGTTTCAGCTTTGCAAATCATTAATACAAGGAATTTGGGGGAAAAAGAATCTCTCAAATTTCACATATGAGCCATGACATTTGAAGAAGTTTTCCAAACAAGAGTTTTTGGCTTCATACTTTTAAAACCTTGTATCTACTCATCTACCCACATACTTCTTGTTAAAATAGCAATATGAATTTAGATCATGCACCTCCAGGTCTAGATGCCAATTATCCTTATATATTGGGTTGTAGGGTACTCCTAGGTGCTGTCCTTTCACTCAGATGGATAACAATAATTTAACTATGTAAACAAAATGACGGTGGGATCACACACGCAAACACACACACACAATAAATGACATTATATTTTTAGTAACGTGATCTTTTACTTGACAATCTTTCATAAGCATCAAAAAAAAAAAAAGGAAAGTTAGGACACTCAAAGATAATAAAAGCCTTTTATAAATTGAATACAATACATACAATTATATACGGGACCATAAAACTTTTTATACTAGGTACAGCCAGATCAGAAAAAATAAATTGATTTTGCTTAAGTATTATTTCTTTTCTTTACCTATATAAGACACAAAAGCATTCTATTATCAGCTCGGGAATTTATTTTATTTTGCAATCAAATGGGACTGTCTCATACCATGATACTTTTGAGAAACCAGAGGGCATATTTATTGAAAATTTTAAATTTATTACTGTCAGAAGCTTCATGGGAAAAAATCAGGGAAAGAAATAAACAGAGCTCAGTTAAAATCTCCCCTTTCCTTTGAGATGGGGGTGGGGAGAGGTGGTTAGAGTGATCGTATGCATTCCAAAGGCAGTGCCCTCTGTGAAGTGAGACCTGAGGCTACACGTTGCAGGGAAAATAGACTGCACTGAACAAATCTACCCAACACAAGCCAAAACAAGCAAGCAAATGACAACAAATTGAAGCCCCAGAATGGGAATCAATATCCAGACTTGAAATAATATATTATCTCCAATGTCCAACTGTAAACAATAATTACAAGACACATAAAGAAACAGGAAAATGTGACCCATATTCAATCAGAAAAAAAGATACAAGAGAAATTGTCTTTGAGAGATCCCAGGGGATAAATTTCACAGAGAAAAACTTCAAAGGTGCTATTATAAATGTATTTAATTAACTAAGGGAAACAATGCTTTTGAGTTAAAGGGAGTTCTAGTAATTACGCGTGTCAACTAGAGAATATCAATAAGGAGAAATATATGCATATACATATATGCAGATATATGTATACATTTCGAAAGCAAATAGAAATTATGGAGATGAAAATTACAATAAACAGAAAGAAAAAGTCACTACAGGGGTTCAAAAGTAGTTTTGAGCCGGCAGACAAAAGAATCAGCAAATTTGAAAATTGATAGAGACCATGCAATCTGAAGAACAGAGAGGGGAAAAACAGAGGGGAAAAATGAGCAAATCTTAGAGAAATGCAGGCCACATTACTTGCACAAACATATACGCAATTGCAGGATTAGAGAAGCAAAGGAGCAGAAAAAAATACTTTAAGAAATAACTATCAAATACTCCCCAAAATGAAAAACATTAGTCTACACATTCAAGCAGCCTAATGAACCCCAAGAAGGTTACATACAAAGAGATACCAGGAGAAAATCTGCAAAGCAGCAAGAGAATAGTGACTGGTCACATACAGAGGAACTCAGACAAAATTCACAGCAGACTTCTCATTAGAAAAGGACCAAAGGCAGTGAGATAATGTATTTACAGTTGGGGAAAAAAAATTGTCAACAAAGAATCTTATATGCAATAAATGGTCTTTTAAAATTGAACGTGAGGGTTGCCTGGGTGGCTCAGTTGGTTGTCAGACTTCAGCTCACTTGATGATCTCTGGTTTGTGAGTTCAAGCCCCACATCAGGCTCTGTGCTGACAGCTTGGAGCCTGGAGCCTGCTTTGGATTCTGTCTCCCTGTCTCTCTCTCTCTCTCTCTCTCTCTCTCTCTCTCTCTCTCCCCCTTGCCTGCTCACATTCTGTCTCTGTCTCTGTGTCTCTCTCTCAAAAATAAATAAACATTAAAAACTTTTTAAATAAAATAAATTGAAGGTGAAATTAAAATTCCCAGATTAACAATGAGTGAGGGAATCCATGTTAGCAGAACTACTTTCAAAACATTACTGGAGGAAGCATTTCAGATTGAGAGCAAGGGACCCCATACAGTAATTTAAGCCAGACACAAAAGAGAATTAGCAGAGAATTATGAAGGTAACTCTAAAAGACTGTACCGTGGTATATTGCTTCTCTTCTGAACTGATTTAAAAATAAATATCCCAAAACAATATGCATATAATTGTCTTACTGGGCCTGTGACATATAAAAATATAATATATTTGAAAATAAAACAAAGGACAAAGGTGGAGCAAAACTGTATAGGATTAAGAAACTGGCGTCAGATGGTAACAAATCTACAGGAATAACTGAAGCAAATAAGAAATTGTAAATAGGAAAGTAAATATATGTGGGAAACAGAACACCACAATGACCATGGGCGCATATTCATTCAGGCTCCGAGATCCTAAGGTTAAAAATAACCCAAAAGGACTTGAGTGCATTGCCCTCGGAAAATGTGGTCTGTTCTTTAGTACGCAGATAGGGATGCTTTGCTCAAAAGAAGCCAGCTGTATACAGCACAGCGCATTCACTCCTTTCTTTGTCTTTGCTTCCATCGTAAAGATTCTTCTCGGAACATATGTATCTGCAAGACTGCTCTCACACGCGAGATACATACAATAGCTGAATCAGATGTACATTGTTGACATGCTTTGTTAAGCTTCTGTTGTTAATCATCGCTGACCTGTTTTTCCTGAAAACGTATATAAGAAGATGTACAATAAACCTCTGAGCCTCGGGCTGTGGGCTCAGGGTCCCCGGTGCCTCGCTAGGCTGTCCTCTCTTTTTCTCAGTTCCTTCACCGCCCCAGGTCCACCGCCCTTTGAGGTCGACAAACATAAACTACAAATATATACTTGTTCTCGTTTGTTCTTTCAGCTTCTTTAAAAAAATAACATTCTGTAAAGTGTTAATTACAAGAATATACTTTGGGGCTTATATGAAACAGATGTAATAGGCATATTAGTTACAGCACAAAGACAGGAAGAGGGAACAGAGTTATACTGGGGTCTCTAAATCCCTACGTTTCTAAATGTCACTGAAATTGTTAGTATCTATACATTCAAAGGAGTTTCTGATGCATCTGCATTAACATAATAAACCTTAGTGCAAGCAGTAAGAAAATAAAAAAAAAAACTGAAAAAATATTGAAGGAATTTAAATGTTGCATTAAAAATTTACCTAAAGCAAAAGACAGCATTAAAGAAGGAAAAGAAGGAAAAATGACAAATGACACACATAAATTCAAGCACATTAATATTAGACGTGCATAAATTTAAAAACTCAATCAAAAGGCAGAGATCATTGGCCTAGATAAAAAACAAAACGCAATTAAGCTGCATGAAAAAGACACATTTCATGTGTAAAGTTTAAAATAATTTTAATATAAAAGGATGGCAAAAGATATAATATGCCAACAGTTGCCATAGTGTTGGAGTAGCTGTAGTAATACCAGACAAAATAGAATTTAAAACAAAAGTTACTATAAAGAAAAACATTTATAATAAAAAGTTCAATCCATCAGACAGAAATAGTTTTTTTTTTTCAAATTTATTTGAGAGCGAGAAAAAAAGAGAGAGAGAGAGAGAGAGACAGAGAGAGAGAGAGAACTCATGCATGAGAGCAGCAGAGAGAGAGATGGAGAGAGAGAGACAATCCCAAACAGGATCTTCACTGTCAGCATAGAGCCCAGTGTGGGATTGAACTCATGAATTCTGAGATTGTGACCAGAGCCAAAACCAACAGATGGATGCTTAACTAACTGAGCCACCCAAGTGCCCCAGACGGAAATAATTTTAAATATAAATATACCTAACCAACTGGTTTCTAAATACATGAAACAAAGCTGATACAATGTAAAGGGGAAGGATAATTCCAAGCAGTAATCAATATCCCACTTGGAATAATGGACAGAACAAATGGGTAGATGATCAACAAGGATCCACAAAATTATGAACCAAGTAGACCTTTCAAATATCTGCAAAATAATTCATCCAAAACAGCTTAGCACATATTCTTGTCATGTGTGGCTGAATCATAGTCGAAATAGACCACATACTAGGCAAGTATGAAGCTATTGAAACAAGCTTCAATACATTTAAAAGATTTAAATAAAAGAAAGTATATTCTTTAGTTATAATAAAATATGATTAGAAATTAAGGAAATTTAGAAAATTGATAAATATTAGCAAATTAAACAGAACACTACTAAATAATAATTATAACAAAGAAAGAATTACACAGGATATTATAAAATACACAGAGATAAATAAAAATAAAAACACAACGTGCCAAAACTTACGGGATGTGGCTTAGAGGAAAATTTACAGTTTCAAAAGCCTCCATTAAAAAAAAAAAAAAAAGATTTCATTGGGCCCCTGGGTGGTTCAGCCAGTTAAGCATCAGACTTCGACTCAGGTCATGATCTCACGGTTTCTGGGTTTGAGCCCTGGGTGGGGCTCTGTGCTGACAGCACAGAGCCTGGAGCCTGCTTTGGATTATGTGACTCCCTTTCTCTCTCTGCCCCTTCCCTGCTCGTGCTCGCTCTCTCTCTCTCTCTCTCCTCTCTCTCTCAAAAATAAAATTAAAAAAAGATTTCAAACCAATAACTTAAACTTTCACCTATAACCATTATAAAAAGAAAAGCAAACTAAACTTATAGGAATCAAAAGGAACGAAATACAAAATAGAACAGAAATTAATGACATTGTGAATAGCAAAACAATAGAGAAAATCAATGAAGATAAAAGATGGTTTTTTGAAACCATCTTTGAAAAGATCAACAAACATTAAAAAAATAGGCACACTAAGAAAAAACCCAGAAGTTTCAAATTGCAAACATCAGGATAGAAAAAAATACAAGGATACCATAAAAGATTATAAAAGAATTATAAGGATTAGAAAGGAATATAAATTCATGTATGCCAACAAAGTAGATAACTTAGATGAAATATGAAATTTCTATGAAAACACAATAGTAAAACTTCCCCAAGAAATAGGAAATCTAAATAGATCTGTAACAAGTAATTAAATTTATAATAATAATTTAAAAACTTCCCAGATAAATAAATGAATAATCCAGGTCCAGATGGCTACACTGGTTAATTCTACCAAATTTTCATAAAATATTCAATACCAACCATTCACCAACTGTTCAAAAATATAGAACAGGAAAAAAACACGTTACATCTTATTCTGTGAGACCAGTTATATGCCGACAAGAAAACCAAAGCCATCACAATAAAATAAAAATTCAGACCAATATCCTTTAGAAATATGGATTTTAACTTCCTGGGTAAAATTTATCATGAACAGACATTTCTCCAAAGAAGACATATGGATGGCCAACAGACACTTGAAAAGGTGCTCAACATCACTCATTATCAGGAAAATGCAAATGAAAACTACAATGAGCTATCACCTCACACCTGTCAAAATGGCTCAAATCAAAAACACAAGAAACAAGTGCAGTGTTGGTGGGAATGCAAACTGGTGCAGCCACTGGGGAAAACTGTATGGGCTTCAAAAATTTAAAAGTAAAACTAACCTAAAAATAAATAGATAGATAGATAGATAGATAGATAGATAGATAGGTAGATGGATGGATGGATGGATGGATAGATAGATGATAGATAGATAGATAGATAGATAGATAGATAAAACTACCCTGGGATCCATCAATTGCATTACTAGGTTTTTACCCAAAGAATACAAAAACACTAATTAAAAGGTGTATGCATCCCTGTTTATTGTGGCATTATTTACAATCTTCAAATTATGAAAACAGCCCAAGTGTCCATCAAAAGATGAATGGAGAAGGAAGATGTGGTACATACCCCTCCCCAACACAGGAGTATTATTTAACCATACAAAGAATGAAGTTTTGTCATTTGCAAAGATATGGATGGTGCTAGAATATAATTCTAAATAAGCAAAATAAACCAGTCAGAGAAAGACAAATACCATGTGATTTTACTCATATGTGGAAGAAACAAAACAAACAAAGGGAGAAAAAGCAAGAGAGGAGAGGCAAACCAAGAAACAGATTCTTGTTTTTAAAAATGTTTATTTATGTATTGAGAGAGAGAGAGAGCAACAGACAGAGAGAGAGAATCCCAAGTAGGCTCATACTGTCAGCACAGAGCCAGAGAGGCAGGACTGGATCTCATGGTTCATGAGATCATGACCTGAGCCAAAATCAAGAATCGGATGCTTAACCCACTCAGCCACCCAGGCACACTGAAACAGAGTCTTAACTATAGAAAACAAATTGATGAGTACCAGAGGGGAGGTGGATGGGAAGATGGGTGAAAGTTTATGGGAGATTAAAGATTTCACTTATCATTATGAGCACTGAGTAATGTATAGAATTGTTGAATCACTGTATTAGACACCTATAATAGAACACTGTTATGTTAACTTTACTGGAATGAAAATTAAAAAAAAAAAAAAAACTAATTAAAAAAAGTTACCCCACTGAATGCAGCATCATATAAAAAGGATCATACATGACAACCTACTGGGATTTGTCCCAGGATTACAAAATTGGTTTATAATCTGAAATTTAATCTATAAATCATATTAATGGAACAACGGTAAACACACACATACACACACTAATTCCAATACACACAGGAAAGACATTTTACAAAATCTAACACTCTTTCACAGTAAAAACACTCAGCTAAGTAGGACCAGGATGTAATTGTATCAACCTGATAAAGGCCATCCATGAAAACCCAAGAGCTAATACACGTGAGGAAATTCTCATGTCCTCAGCAATAGGTAAGTATCATGTCAGCATCCATCATAAGTAAGTAAGGGGAGAAAAACCAATCTCTCATCATGCAGCACTATTTTTATGGACTGGTTTCTTTATTGTTGAAATGCTGAACCACACATGAAAATAGAGTTAATACTATAATATTCGCTGTATTTTAAACCAATGGCCTTTATTTTTCAGCATTTTTAGGTTTACGGAAAAACCAAGCACAAAAATAGAGTTCTCATATACTATCTCTTTCATATACTACCTCTCCCCAGTTTCATATCTTAATAATATCATGCACTCCTGTAATAAATGTTACAATTAATAAGTCAATATTAATATATTATTAGAGTTCATCATTTACATTAAAGTTTACTCTGTGGTTTTTGCAAATGTAAAATGATATGTATGCACCATTACAGTATCATATAGAATAGTTTCAATACCTTAAAAATCTCCTATTCTCTACCTATTTATCCCTCTCTCCCACTAAACTCTGGGAACCATTGATATTATTACTGTCCTCATAGTTTTGCCTTTTCCAGAATGTCATATATTTGGAATCACACAGTAGGTACTCTTTTCAGATTGGCTTCTTTTACTTAGCAATATGCATTTAGAGCACCACTTTGTCTTTTTGTGGTTTGATAATTCATTTTTTGTGTTGAATAATATTCCATTACATGGCTGTATAACAGCTTGTTTATTCGTTTACATATTGAAGGACATCTCGGCTGCTTTCAACGTTTGACAATTGTGAATAGGGCCACTAGAAACATTCATGTTCAGGTTTTCACGTGGACATACATTTTCAATTCATTTGGTTAAATACCACAGAGTGTGAATGCTGGGCCATAAAGAGTGTGTTTATTTTTTATAAGAAACTACCAAATCGTCTTCCAAACTGCACCATTTTGCATTCCAAACAGCAATAACTGAGAGTTCACTTTGCTTTCCAGTTTTGCCAGGGTTTTAGATTTTAACCATACTTAGAAGTTTTCCTCCTTTATCTTTATCATTTTGTCTTTATATATCAAAAGTCAGACAATGCCAAAAGTCTAGAAGGGATTTTAGTAGGTACTGGCATTTTTTTGATAAAAATATTATTCATAAGTCCTAGCATATATGCTGAATAAATGAAAGAATTTTTGAAGGATGTATCTGAACATTTCCTGGGTATTTCATTCTGATGTTTAAAAATTTTCATTACAATCATGTATTATACTATATATATATATATATATATATATATGTAGTACATATATATACACATATATATGTATATACACACATATATGTATATATGTACACATATATATGCACATATACAAATATATATACATATATTTATACCTATACAATACATATCTTTATAGTACAATCTTAAAAATGCTGTTTAGGGGCGCCTGGGTGGCTCAGTTGGTTAAGCGTCCGACTTCGGCTCAGGTCATGGTCTCATGGTCCGTGAGTTCCAGCCCTGCGTCAGGCTCTGTGCTGACAGCTCAGAGCCTGGAGCCTGCTTCAGATTCTGTGTCTCGCTCTCTCTGACCCTCCCCCATTCATGCTCTGTCTCTCTCTGTCTCAAAAATAAATAAACATTAAAAAAAATGCTGTTGAATCCAAAGTTTTCCTCTCATCACTAAAGACACAAAATTATTTAAAATTTACATATGTATGTATTTTTTTTTCTATTTTTAAGATCATTGAAAAGAGCCCATAACATAACATTTTGGTATTCTGTATTCTTTTTTTTTTTTTTTTTTTTTTTTTGGAGAATAATAAACCTCTTCGTTATTTTTTTTTTATTTATTTAAATTTTTAAAAAATATTTATTCACTTTAGCGAGACGGAGACAGTGAGAATAGGGGTGAGGCAGAGAGAGAGGGAGACACAGAATCTGAAGCAGGCCTGAAGATCTGAGCTGTCAGCCCAGAGCCTGATGTAGAGTTCGAACCCACGAATGGCAAGATCATGACCTGAGCTGAAGTCGGACACTCAACCAACTGAGCCACCCAGGCACCCGGCTCCATCTCTTCTATGGAATATTTACATTTTTTTCAATATTCTTTTCACAAGACAAATAACAATTTGGTGCTTTTCCAAAAGATTTTTATCCGATATATAGATGCTAGGTTAAGGAAATTTAAGGTTACAATTTTAAATTTTCCTCTGGTAAATAAATAAGAAATATGTAAGAAGCACACACATCTGTACAGACATAATTATTCATCAATATATGTAAATATATATATATATATATACATATACACATAAACATTTCATTAAAAATAAGATGTAGACATAGACATCCCTCAACCTAATTAATTTTTAAATTCTATGAAAACATAATTATCTTGATGGTAAATGACTTTGCTGTTTGAAGTGTCCAATTGAACTGTAAAAGTCTATAATGTTTATAGATCCTGTCCCGAAAGGTGAAAGGTTAAGTACAAATGAAGAACAGATAGTCTCTAACCGATATATTTAGTAATTAACTGAGTTTTTAATAGTCTATAGTAAAATGAAAACATGTGGGAGGTATTTTTAAATCTTGTAATTAAAGTGCTAAAATATTCAAACTGTTAAACCTCAAAATACCAAACTAAACGATTTCATGCACCACATCCTATGCTGAGAAAATTGACTCCATCAGACTGTAGGAGCCACTTAAGATTACCAAATTAGATATGGACAGGTGTGACTATATCATTCTCACAGATGGAGATATTCAGACACAGAAGGATTAAGGCACTTGTTTAGGAATCCACAGCTGTTCAAGTCAGTGCAGCCATGACGGGAACCCAATGTGAATGGGATCTAACCCCGGGGTTTGTTGGCTTGATTGACCTGCCTTTTATTTAATGGCTTTATGTTTACATTTTTTAAAAAGTCTTGTTAGTAGAGTGCTATAAGCACTCGTGTAGGATTTCAAATTCATTATGAAGTATCTATGAATCAAGAAATCTACCTATATCCATCTTTGTATTCAAAGGAAACTAACCACTAGACTATTGGATCAATTAATTTAGATACAGACGGTGCTTTTCTCCTTTACACACAGATTTCCATCCCATTGCTATGCCCATATAACGAGTCTTGGAGTCGCTGTCTCCTTCTTGCTACCTACCACCAACTTCCAGGTGAACAGAGGGTTTCAGAACCCAGAGATATACATTTTCCTACTCCTCGCTGAGAACCTCGGTTAATTATGGCTCAGAATGCACCACTCGGTCTACTGTTCCTACCTCTTGTACATCTCAGCTAATTGTAATTATAATGACCATGTTGTAATTTAATATCTGCCCCCTCTGCTAACAGAATGATCGGAGCTGGTTCTGCTACTGGCATAATACTTGACATTAAATAAACTGAACTTTATTAGCTGAAGATGATCAGAATTTCCTTAAATCGCCACTTTCTATTCTCATACTCCTATTTCACCTCTTTCCAACTCCCTAACTAACTGTGCTTATATTTTATATTAGATGGTTAATGGAGCAAGGGGACAGTGCAATTAAACTATGACATTGGGTATTTATGCTGAGAAACATAAGGTTTTTTTGTCCACTAATTATGCTAGTCTATCTAGACCAAACATGACATAATACTTTATGTACAAACAGGGAATATTCTAGAATGGCTTCTGATAGATAATTTTACTTTTTCTTTTTACTATAAAATATACATTCCACTCATCCCCTAGAGATAATCGTTGACTATTCCTTCCTTTGAACTTGAGAAAAGGCCTTCAGCAGATTCATTCCAACCTAATTTTTTTAAAGGATTATTTTTAAGTAATCTCTACACCCAAAGTGGGGCTTGAAGTCACAACCTCGAGATTAAGAGTCACATGCTTTACTGACTGGCCAGCAAGGTGCCCCCAACCTAATTTCAAGGCTTATTAACTTCACTCGCATTTCTCTCAACATAAATCAAAATATAATTGATATTGAACTTAATTGAATAATGTGCTTATAATTCCTCTGTGAGTATAAAACAATGAGTTTTGTAACCTTTATTATGAAAATACTTACTATTTTAATCAATGCTGTTCTAAAGATCTATTGAATATCTTTCCTTGGAATTTGATGTTACTCTGAAAATACTAATTGACATCACTTGATTTTACAGTGGCAACAATTTTAAAAAGACACAGAGGTGTACTTCAGAAAAAGCTAAAAGAGTTTACAAAAGACATATAAGATTGGTCACTCTCTTTAGGTAGGGAAATAGAGTAGGTGGTGTGGGAAAAGGGTAATTACTTTTTAATTTTTTCTTTTTATTTGAGAGAGAGAGAGAGAGCGAGCAAGCGTGAGTGGGGAAAAGGGGCAGACGGAAAGGAGGGAGAGGATCGCCATGTTGAGCTCAGAGCTTGGTGTGAGCCTTGCTCTCACGACCCTGGGATCATTTCCTGAGCTGAAATCAAGAGTCAGATGCTCAACCAAATGAGCCACCCAGGTGCCCCAAGGGGGAATTACTTTTAGATGATATTCCTTGACTTATAACATTTGAATATCTGAAAATTCTATATATGTACGTTTACATACATGTAAACATATAGGTATAGAGTATATTGTATTAGTCTACTCGGGCTGCCATAACACAGTATCACAGAGCGACTTGGTGGCTTGAACAACAGAAATTTATTTTTCACAGTGGGGTGGGGGGGTAGGTTAAGGAGGTGAGGGGGGTTAGGGGATATACTTGCTGTGATGAGCACCAGATGATGTATGAGGTGCTGAATCACAATATCGTACCCCGGAAACGAATATTGCATTGTATGGTGGCTAACGGGAATTTAAATAAAAACTTAAAAAAAAAAGAAATTAATTTTTCATAGCTCTGGTGGCTGGTATATCCAAGAACAGGGTTTTAGGGAGATAGGTTTTATTCTGAAGCCCCCTTTGGGCTTCTGGGTGGTTGTCTTCTCACCGCATGCACACAACCTCTTCTTTATGCTCACGTGATGGGGCAGGGTGGAGTGAGAGTGAGTGAGTGAGTGAGAGAAAGAGAGGAAGAAAATGAACAGACTGGTATCTCTTCTTATGAGGACACTGATCCTATTGGACCAGGCGCCCATCCTTAAAATCTCATTTTATCTACATAACTTCTTAAAGGCCCTGTCTCCAAATACAGGCATGCTTCCTTTTATTGCATTTGGCTCTATTGTGCTTTACAGATTAAAGATTTGTGGCAAACCAACACTGACCAAATCTATTAGCACCGTTTTCCATAAGTGTTTGCTCACTCCTTGCCTCTGTGTCATATTTTGTGTCTCTGTGTTGTAATTCTCTCAATATTTCAAACTTTTCATTATTATTATATTTTTATAATAATCTGGGATGGGTGATTTTGATATTACTCTTTAATTGTTTTGAGGTGTCATGAACCATGTACACATAAGACAAACTTAATAAACTTTGTGTGCGTTCTGACTTTTCCAGTGACTGGCAGTTTCCTTTCGATATTTTCTCCTTAGGCCAGCCTATTCCCTGAGACACAGCGATATTGATGTTAGGCCAATTAATACCCCTCCAGTATAGCCTCTAAGTTTTCAAGTGAAAAGAGGAGTCACATACCTCTCGTTTAAATTGAAAGCTAAAAATAATTAAGCTTAGTGAAGAAGGCAGGTAAAAAGACTAGCTATGCCAAAATCTAGGTCTTTTGGGCCAAATCATTAACCAAGTTCTGAACGCGGTTGAAGGAACTCTACTCTAGAGTCACACAGATGATAAGAAGGTGAAAGAGCCTCATTGCTGAGATGGAGAAAGTTTTAGTGGCCCACATGGAAGATCAAACCAGCCACAACATCTCCTTAAGCTGAAGCCTAAACCAGAGCAAGGCCCTAACTTTCCATAACTATGAAGGCTGAAAGAGGTGAGGAACAGAAGTTGGAAGCTGAGGTTTAAGGAAAAACAAACAAACAAACAAACAAACAAACAAACAAACTGACATCAGAGTACGAGGCAAAATAGCAAACCCTAATGTAGAAGCCACAGCAAGTTATCTGGAAGATCTAGCTAAGAGAATTCATGCAGGCGACTATACTTGACTTCAGCTCAGGTCATGATCTCACAGTTCGTGAGTTCGAGCCCCACATCAAGCTCTGTGCTGACAGCTCAGAGCCTGGAGCCTGCTTCAGATTCTGTCTGTCTGTCTGTATCTCTCTCTCTCTCTCTTTCTGCCCCTCCCCTGATAATGCTCTGTCTGTCTCTCTCAAAAATAGACATTTAAAAAAAAATGAGATAAAATCTACTCTGTTGTCTACAAATGCAACAATAAATCCTGGGTGACAGCACATCCATTTACAACGTAGTTTGCTGAATATTTTAAGCCCACTGTTGAGAACTGCTGCTCAGGAAAAAAAAAAAAAAAAAAAAAAACAAGAAAAACAAAGATTCCTTTAAAATTGTAACTTCTTGGGGCGCCTGGGTGGCTCAGTTGGTTAAGCATCCGACTTTGGTTCAGGTCACGATCTCACTGTCCGTGAGTTCGAGCCCCGCGTCGGGCTCTGTGCTGACTGCTCAGAGCCTGGAGCCTGTTTCAGATTCTGTGTCTCCCTCTCTCTCTGACCCTCCCCTGTTCATGCTCTGTCTCTCTCTGTCTCAAAAATAAATAAACATTAAAAAATAAATAAATAAATAAAATTGTAACTTGTTATTTACAATGTACCTGGTCACCCAAGAACTCTGATGAAGATGGGCAACAGAATTAATATTTTCATGCCCACTAACACCAACATCCATTCTGAAGCCATTAATCAAGAAGTCACTTCAATTTTCAAGTTCTATTATTTAAGAAGTACATTTTGTTAGGCTGTAGCTGCCATAGATTGTGAGTCCTCCAATGTGCCTGGGAAAGTAGATTGAAAACCTTTTGGCAAGCATTCAACATTGTAGATGCTACTAAAAACATTTGTGATTCGCAGGGAGAGGTCAAAATATCAACATTAACAACATTAACAAGAGCAAAACTCTCCACAAGGAAAAAACGTATGACCCGCCAAAAGCTACGATGATGGTTAGCATTTTTTTTTTTTATCAATAAGGTATTTTACAAACTATTTTTAAGTCAAGGTACATACATTGATTTTTAGACATAATATTGCGCATGTGATAGACTGTACTACAGTGGGAACATAATTTTTATATGGACTAGGAAGTAAAAAACATTCACTGACTTGCTGTATTGCAGTATTTGCTTTACTGTAGTTGTCTTGAACCACACTTGCAATGTGTTCTGAGGTATGCCTGTACAACCACTTCTGGGCTGATAGATTTAGCATATGAATTCAGGGAGAAGGAAAGCTTTTAAATCATTATATGTATAATTATTCTATCATTATATGTATTTAAATGTATTATATATATAATTATATATAGTTTTATAAACTATATAGTTATAGCTTACATATAACTAGAATATATATATATATACACATATAACTGTATATGTATAAAAATACATATATGTGTGTGTGTGTGTGTATATATATATATATACACACACACACACACACACACTTATTTTTTAGCCAGACATTCATATAAAGTATAGGACTGTACCTTATAACCTAACTCAGCAGTAAGTAATACTACTTAGGAACACTTGAGTAACTTCTCCTTGGAGCTGTTTATAGAAATTGAGCTCTCAGTACATGCGAATCTTGTAATGTAGTGATATAATACAGAGACTAATCTTTCATTTAAAAAATTTTTTTAGCGTTTATTTATTGTTGAGAGAGAGAAAGACATACCACAGCAAAGGAGAGAGGGCAGAGAGAGAGAAGGATACACAGAATCCGAAATAGGCTCCAGGCTGGTAACACAGAGCCTGATGCGGAGCTCAGACTCTCAAACGTGAGATGATGACCCCAGGCAAAGTCAGATGACCGACTGAGCCACCCAGGTGCCCCTAAATCCGTCATTTTAAAGATTGCTATAATATCCAGTGGTTACTAGGGGATTTTTTTTCTAGAATAAGGTAATTGTGAGGGAAAGGAAGTGAAACAGTAACGCAATGGTTCCACAAAAATACTAGTCTATTTCTAAACTGTCACTGAAGAAACTTTAGGGAAGTGTGTTCTTGACTTTTTTTTAAGTTTATTTATTTATTTTGAGAGAGATGGGGAGAGGAGGGGCAGACAGAGAGAGCGAATCCCAGGCAGGATCCCTGTTGTCAGCATGGAGCCCAAATGTGGGGCTTGAACTCAAGAACAGTGAGATCGTGACCTGAGCCAATATCAAGAAGTGGATGCTTAACAGACCGAGGCATCCAGGCATCCCTAGGGGAGTGTGTTCTTGAATCAAAAGCAGGTTAGACAATTTTATAGACAGGAAATCCAATCAATTTTTAGATGGCAGAATTTAAAAAGAATAACATTGCAAATCATTAGAGCAACAGTAGCGAAAATTATTGCAAAGACACATCATAGTTTTGGGCAGACTGAGATGAAAAGATTCTTAGGACTTGTCAAGAATATTCAACCCACATATTATAACTGGAAAGAAGGGGAACAAAATTCAGAATTATAAGAATATGGTGATTGCCATATTGATTATCTCCTAAATAAATCTGATAAAATGTACAAAAATTGATGTTCTATAGAAGTTCAACTGACCCTTAGTAACATATAAAAAACAAATGGTAGAAGTGAGAATCTCTGCAGGATTAAGATTGAATGAGAGTTGCGGCTTGTCATTCTACATATGATCATTTGCCCTTAACAGCTCTGGAGAAAAAGGAATACTTTAGATGTAGCAAAAAGAAAAAAAATTATGCATAAAAACCTGCTGCTCCTTCAAGTCAGTCAGTATGTCACCAGCCTTTTGCAAAAAAAGATGACAAGTGGTGGAGAGTATGTAAAGAAAAGGGAACATTTGTACACTGTTCGTGAGAATATAAAATGGTGCAGCCACTATGGGAAACAGTATAGAGATTCCTCAAAAGATTCAAAATAGAAAAATCATATGATCCAGCAATCCCGCCTCTAGGTGTATATCCAAAAGAATTGAATCAGGAACTCAAAGATATTTGCACTACTGTTTTCATTGCAGTAGTATTCACAACAGCCAAGATGTGGAAAAAACCCTAGTGTTCACTGACAGATGAATGGATAAGGACCATGGGGTATATACATACAATAGGATATTATTCACTATTTTACAAAGGATATCCTGCTACTTGCAACAACATGGATGAACTTGGAGAACATTATGCTGAATGAAATAAGCCAGTCACAGAAGAACAAACACTGCATGATTCCACTTTTATGAGTTATCTAAAATGGTAAAATGTATAAAACCAGAGAACAGAAGAGTAAGTCCAGGGCATAAGGAGTGGGGGATAAGGGGAATTGTTGTTCACTAGGTAAAAAGTTTAACTTATGCAAAATGAATAAATTCTAGAGATCTGCTGAAAAACATGGTGGTTATAGTTAACAATACAGTATTATGTGCTTCAAAACTTGTTAAGAAGGTAAGTTTTATGTTCAAGTTTCTTTCGACAAAAGAAAAACAAAAACAAACAATAAAACCTAAAAAAAAACACAAGGAAACTTGGGGAAATGTTGAATTATCTATTAATTTGATTCTGGTTATAGTATCATGGGTGTTTGCATATACCCAGACTCCCCAAATTGTGCACATTAAACACATGCAGTTCTTTGTGTATCAGTTATACCTCAATAAAGTTGTTAAAAAAAAAACTTTAAAAAAAGACCCTAGGATTTCAGAGTCTAATATATCCACCATTTCCCCTTCCTACTCTGAGTTCCAGATTTGTATTTGACTACTAAATGAAAAGATTTCACATTCCATTCTCCACATCCATGCATTTTTGCATAATTGTCATTTTATTGACAGCCTTCAGTAAAGTGATTTTTCCAAAATCATATAACTAAGAACCAAAGAATTCCATTCCATAATTTCTTACTTCAATATTTTAGGGTTGTCTTTTACTTTACCATTAATAGCTCTCCAAAGTCATTTCCAAAGTCAGAGAATTACAACCAAAAATAATAATAATAATAAAGTCAGAGTAACATTAGCAACAAACATGAAGTAAAACTGTGAAACCAAGGAACCAGAAAATTCTTAGAGGCAGAGAAGAGAGCCTTGCCTTATTATTGAAAATCTTTGTGGCCAATAACAAGCACCCAGGGGTACTAAGGAGACAGAATCATATCTTTATTCTTAGTCTGACAAATGATATGTTAGAGTAAACAATTTTTTATGACTTGAGACCATAGCTCCATGAATTTCATTACCTATTAAAATACCCACCACAGAGACAATTTTAAAAAGTGGCAGCAAAGGGGATTTAATTTTGAAAACAAGAAATACTGGTAGGTATATCTCAACATTAATTGAAGAAGAAGAAATTTTTACCCAGATAACATTATGAGAGCCAAGAGTAAACAGAAAATACTGAAAGCGTAAGATACATAGAGATCATTTTGTTCCAGAATTGCTCAAACTTAAGGTAAACATTATTTGGAGATCTCCTGCATGCATTTAAATAACATGTCTCTTTTTTGTAATACCAACACACGTAAGTTTTTTTAAAGCTCTGTTATCTTTTAACTTGCCAAAATACTGATGTCTTTACATATATTTGGCTAAGCTCACAGGGGTCAAAAATACATTTCTACACAACAGAAAGGAGTGGCTATTTGTAGGCAACCAGGAGTATTGAGCTTAAATCATGTCATTTTTATTACAGTGCAGGTTGTTATTCATTGAATGAGCAGAAGCAGATAATATAGATTTTCCTTTTTTTTTTCTTTTAGAGTCATAATTTTGCCAATCTATCTCATAAGTTTGCTGCATTCAATACGATAATGTACATGGAAATACAGTGATGATTATAAAGTTCTGAAAATATCATTTTAATAAGTGGGAGCCTCAGTGAATCTACTTATTACATATCTATTCATTGCGTCTATTCATTGCGTACCAATTTATGAAATTGTCAGTCCTTTGTCTTCTCTACATCTGAGAGGGAACTTAGTGTGTTGTTAAGTGCATGGGCCCTGGGACAGGTGGCATCCGAATCTTATTAGAATATAAACTTGAGCAAGTTACTCAACCTCTATAGGTCTTAGTTCCCCTTGCTGTGAATGGGGGCACTGCGTCAGAGTTGTCATAAGCTTAGTAAGTTAAATGTATGTAAAGAAAGTAAAGTAATTAAATACATATAAAGAAAAATTGTATGGAGTAGCTATCCTCCAACCCAGATGAAAAGATCTTTTGCTAGCCTGGCAAAAGCAGTTTCTCCCAAGAACTAGCCATATTCAGAAGTCGTGTCTGTGATAGGATTTTTGGAGTACTGGAGGTCCAGATCCAACCACCAAAAAAGAAATCTTGAGATGCCTTGGATGCAAAAAGGTGATTTTATTAAAGCACAGGGACAGGAGGCATGGGCAGGAAGAGCCCTACTGGGGTTGTGGAGAGTGATTGATTATATACTGTGGAATTGGGGGAAGTAAAGGCAAAAGGGAGGACTCCAGAAAGATTTCCATATACTAAAGAGGACTCATAAGATACCAGAGTCTTGTTATTGTCAAGCTAAGGTTGTTTTTGCTCTAGTAAGGCATTAACATTAAGACAGTAGGGAATTCCTGGAGGACTAGTCTACTCTGTATTCACCTCAAGTATTTGTCAATGGGCTGAGATTATAAAGAAATTTAATTTTACCTACCATTTCCTTCTTGTCTTTGTTCCCCACATTGGTATGGAGAGGGGGGTGACGTTGGGGCTCCAGAAAACTGAGCCTATAGGTTTATGGAGATTAAGGTATTGAGAAGATTGCCTTTTTCTTATAATTTACTGAGACTCTTGTCCTGCATGACTGTGATCTCTATCAGTTAACCATTTGTTTTTGGTTGTTGTTGTTGTTGTTGTTGTTGTTGTTGTTGTTGTTTTCCTTTCCTTTGTTCTTGGGCAGCCAGGAATACCTGAGGAATATCACACATATCCCACCTGGGAGGAGGCAGTGTCACTTGCCTTATGCTCCTTCACCATCTGGAGATTTCGTAGACAGAGTGCAGTCTGCTCATGCTCCTTGTACTAAAAGATGCTCCCTGTACTTCCTGTTCTTAACCCTGCAGAGCTGCTTTGATTGTTCTAAGATTTCCAAATCTAAAATTTGTTTTGCAAGACATTGCTTGTCTACCATTCTCTCCTACTTAAGATAACAGTAGTCAATTTATGTTGTTTCCAATCACAGTTTGTAAATAATATATTCATGAGATATCAAAGTGAAATGGAAGATCAAGATTTGACGTTAGTGAGACCTGAGGTCTTGGTTGTACTATTTACCACCTATAAATGATTATCAAATTACTTTATCTCTCTGTACCTTATTCTCCTTTATAAAATTGCATCGATATACTTAGTCTTCAGGGTTGTGCTAAGGATTGAGATAATATTAGCATCTAACGCAATGTCTGGCACAGGGGGTTCAATAATGGGAACCAAATAGTGACATTCAAATATCTTTTGATTATTTCTCTTTGCACATGACCCTTCAATCACCAAAATACCTTCTGGAGGAATTCACCCCGAACAGAATTCTGGAAATTTATTTGACAACCTACATTGTAATGCAGAATCTAAAGCCTTGCTAAAGGAAAGTTAATTGCATTGTTTGCCCCTTTCACACATTAAGGCGCTACGGACTCTCCAAGTATGAATCAGAACTTTGGGTTGGAGGAAAATAATCAGCTTACTGTTAGATTGCAACCTTTTACTCCATCCCAAGTTTCCATGAAGAGGGATTTTTTTTTCCCCTAAATCTTTCTCCACCTACTTAATACTTTTGTCTTTCTTCCTCTTGTTCTCTTACTGCCATTGCTACAGTAAGAGGCTGTTCCAGCTCCACTTCACCTGGAATTGACTGAAAAAATCTCTCTAGATCTAAGACTCATATAATAGGCCCATCTATCTCTTACACTGAGTTGGCTCCTCTTCCCTAGACATATCAATAGTAAAGGTGATACATAGGACTCTATGACACTCCTTTGTTTTATTTCTCAAATTGCTCAGAACCAAGGTGAGGAAAAGAGATGCTGTTTATTAGGTGGTCCCCCAGGAGCTTAGCACCTCATTAAAGGATAAAAATTTTTTTCTGATTTGATAAAATATTGAATTGCTCTAACCTAAAGTACTCAATTTGATGGACTGCCTTTAGAAGATAATCCATTCAGAACTGCTTTCATAGTAAAGGATGAAGATACTTTTGTGCACTTCTAAGGGGAGTATGGCTGGCAGGTGATTCTCTGTGGATAACCCCATAATGAACTTATAGGAAAATCTTTATGCATTATTCATCAAACATTGCACTGTTAATAATCTCAGATAACATGCTAGGAGACAACAACAAAACTAATGGAATTGAACTAAATTTTTGAGTACTTACCATGTGACAAGTCCTTAGCAAGAAAGGTGTCATTTTAGAGGTGAGGAAACTGAGCTACGAAGTTACCTAACCTATGCAATGACAAATATCTAGTAAGCAGCGAAATGAGGATAAAAACGTAAGTTTTTTTTTTATTCTAAAATCTATTATCTTTAATGGTATATATACAACTTTATAACTTAAAAAGTTTCACCTTAGTTGCAATGGTAAGATTTGCATTTTCAGATGCATGTGTATAATTGTCACACTTTCTTACTCCCCTAAAATAACAAATATGCAAATTAAAATAATGATGGCGTAATGTTTAAACTAAAGGAATTAAAGTCAAGTTATGGAGGGAAAACACAGAATCAGGCTAGTCAGGAATTGAATTTAAAAAAGAAAATGAAAAATTATATATATATGTGTGTGTGTGTGTGTGTGTGTGTGTGTGTGTATGTATTTCACATTCTCTTCTTAAAAGACAGACTTCCACTAACTTCAGCAGGCAGCTGCTTGAATTGTACCCATTATATGTATAAATATATAATGCCTCAATTGTACAATTATGTTAGCCCACAGTGAAGAACGACTTGGTTTTAAATCTATGTGCTGGGAACCTGACTGATTCTGAAACATTTGCATTTGAAAGGATAGAGACTCTTCACAGAAACAGTCAGTAACTCAATGCATCCTATTAGTGCACATTTTATACTAAAGAAAGAGCATTATGGCTGGGAATTCTTTTTTTTCTCCCCAGCTATAGAAACATACTTTCTCTATCACAGTTTGATGAGGCTAGGGGTTAATTAGCTTATTTCCCAGTCTTCAACACAGAACAATCTCTACATGCACATTTGGGCTTGTAATATATAAGTCCATATCCGAAACATAATATGGGCAGTCCATTTACTATTCAATCAATACTATCATTCACAGAGCTAAATATACATGCTTATTATTTCATCAAACTGCATTATCATCATTAAAAATCTTCCAAAATCTTTTTTTAAGTGCTTGACTAAACACAAAATGGTTGTGTATTTCCTTAGGAAGTTAACAAACTTAATAAAATTGCAAACTTTGTAAGTGTGGTGAATGACTATATATAGAAATTTGATTAATACATTTTTATAAGATCTAATATTTTCCCTTGGAAAATACATTTTGAATAAAATAATAACCTATTAATGAGCAGATCACTATATCCTTAATACCTACTGAATTTTGCAAAGCAAAACTAAGTAGTTTTTTCAAGACATTATGCTAACTATTATGCTCTAAGGCAAATTCTAATAATGTTGGAAAGATAGGATATCTTTACATGTAAAAATTAACTAATGATATAAGGCATTATATGATAAATATATACATTTTTTAAAGGGGCAGTTTGGGTGAACTTAAGGAATTCTGAGAAAGAATTGATCACAGGATGTTTAATTGTACATGGAGTATTGCATAGATTAGATGGGAGTTAAACCATTTATTAACCAATTATTAAACCAATTATTATCTACTCTTGAAGGATAGATAATAATTGAGAACAATTAAAGTATAGAATAAAGAATAAAATATGGAATAAAGTAATATGTGCAATCTCCCGGTCCTAAAGAGAAATCATGTTTGAGCTGCAAAACAGACATGAGGACATTAATAAATAAAAGATGAAGAATTCAAAGTTGGGTTGCGTCTTGGTTTCTACCATTCACTGTTCTGTGTCATACATCTGGATGGGGTAAAAACAAACAAACAAACAAACAAAAAAAGCAGAGTAAGAGAATGAATTGATTCCTGGATGTAAGGAGGGCATTATACTGTACAGGGGCCAAATTAGCCAAAAGGTCTGGTAGTTAAGAAAATGGAAGCCACGCAAAGGACAACTGGTACTGTGGAAGGTCCATTAGATAAGGGTCTCAAGCAGATTTGTTTTGGGATGAAAGAAGGTGGAGCCCCATAAAATTGTGATTCTAAAGCATTTGTGGGGTCTTTGGGCATTCAACAAATATTTATAAACACTCTACAACATGATTGGAATTATGCAAGATACTGAAGAAATAAAGAGAAATGGAAGGCAATAACTGCTTTGTAGAAACTGTAAATTCTAACAGGAGTTGATAGAATGGATGGATGGTTAGAGAGAAAGAGATTGAGAGAAAAAATAGCAGACTGATAAACAGTTTAATAGACTAAGGGAAGGTGCTTTTAAAGAAGTAGGTACTTTATTTTGATGGAGACACATGGCATTTGAACATATCCAAAGTATTTGAAGGATGAAGCCCTAGAACAAATTTATATTCCAACAGGTTGTTTTCTATTACCTCTGCTGTGAACTGTTGCTGACTAATACATCTGTGCTAACCACCTTGGCCCATCTTATATTATTATCGTAGACAGGTTTTCCTCAGTTTTTTATACCCCAAAATGTAGATACAAATTATTCTACCTAATTCTCTTAAGACAAGACTACACTCTTTTTCACTCTTTCTCAAAGATATGAAAGGAATAGAGAGAAATACAAGATAATGAAGGAAAACATGAGCTGATGGTTGTCAGATTCTCTTGTTTCTAGATACCAGTGAATATGATTCCTACTGGATATACTTTATTTTAGCTTCAATAGACAACTGTTTTGCTAAAAATCCTCATCTTTCCACACACAAACTATTATTTCTATCACTTACTTCTCCCATCCAAGTTGTCATTACAACCAATTAGCAAGGGTTAAAATTAACTTATAATATATCACTCCATTGGGGCTATGATCTCCCAACAGAGTTAGAGTTTTTAGGATAGTTTTAAGATTAACATGCTGAAGCTAGGTTTCCTAGATTCCCATTCTACTTCTGCCATTTACCAACTGGGTGATATCTGGAAATTACTTAATCTTTCTGTGCCTTTGGCTTAATTAGACCAGATGTGCATTATATACACAGAAAATTTCATCCAAAACTCCATAATATACTGTTTTTAACAAGGATACATAGGATATTCTCCAGGATAGATCACATGTTAGGCCACAAAACAAGTTTCAGTAAATTCAAGAAGACTGAAATAGTATCAAACATCTTTTCCCACAATAATAGTATGAAACTAGAAATCAATTACAATAAGGAAACTGGGGGAAAAACACACAAACATGCGGAGGTTAAACATGTCACTAACCAACCAATGAGTCAACAAGAAATCAAAAAAGAAGTAATATATGAGTGAAGTCATATGATTTTTGTCTTTCTTTGACTAATTTCACTTAGCTTTATGAGATAAAACAGTTGAACATAAGGGAAGGGAAACTAAAATAATATAAAAACAGGGAGGGGGGAAAAACAAAAGAGACTCATAAATATGGAGAACAAACTGAGGGCTACTGGAGGGGTTGTGGGAGGGGGGATGGGCTAAATGGCTAAGGGGCATTAAGGAATCTACTCTTGAAATCATTGTTGCACTATATGTTAATTTGGATGTAAATTTTAAAAAATAAAAAATAAAATTTAAAAAAGTAAATAACAAATACCTTAATACAAATGAAAATGGAAACAAAACTTTCCAAAAATCTATGGCATTCAGCAAAAGCATTTATAAGAGGACAGTTCATAGCAATACAGGACTACCTCATAAAAAAAATCCCAAGTAAGCAATCTAACTTTACACTAAAAGGAAGAAGAAAAGGAAGAACAAACAAAGCTCAAATTTAGTGGAAGGAAAGAAATAATAAAGATAAGAGAGAAAATCAATAATGTAGAGACTAACAAAATAGAAAAGACTAATTGAAACTAAAAGTTGGTTCTTTGAGAAGACAAACAAAATCAATAATCCCCTAGCCAGACTCATCAAGAAAAAAGGAGAGAGGATCTAAATAAATAATGTCAGAAATAAAAGAGAAGTTATGACTGACATCACAGAAATACTAAAGATCATAGGAGATTAGTGCAAATAGCTACAAATGAACAAGTAGAAAAACCTAAAAGAAATGGATAAATTCATTGGTATATACCAAATTCCAAGATTGAATCACAAAGGAATATGAAATCTGAATAGACTAAGTACAAGTAATGACACTGAATCAATAATTTGGAAACTTGCAAGAAACAAACATCCAGGGCCAAACAATTTCACAGGTGAATTCTACCAACCATTTATAGAATGCTTTGCCTATCCTTCTCAAATTATTCCAAAATATTGTAGGGGAATGAATACTTCTAATATTATTGCATCCCAGGACACAAAATAATGATGTTGTGCTTCTATAAACTAAATAAAAGCTTTTCGAAAGAGAAATTAAGAAAAAAATCCCATTTCCAATTGCATCAATAATAACAACAAAAACCTAGGAGTAAATTTAACAAAGAAGGTAAAAGGCCTATACTCTGAAAACCGTATAACATTTATGAAATAAATTGAAGACAAAACTAAATAAATAAAAATATAGTCTGTGCTCATGGATCAAATACTACTGTTGAAATCTCCATACTAGCCACGGCAATATACAGATTTAATGCAATCCCCATCAAAATACCACTGGCATTTTTCACAGAACTAGAACAAAGAATCCTAAAGTATTTATGGAACCATGAAGGGTTCCAAACAGCTAAAACAATAGTGAGACAGAACGAACTGGAACTACCACCTTCCCTGATTTCAAACTATAAACATACAGTAATCAAGACAGTATGGAACCGACACAAAAACAGACACATAGATCAATGGAATGTATTAGAGAGCCCAGAAAGAAACCCAGACATACATGGTCAATTGATCTGTGAAAAAGAATACACAGTGTGGAGATGACAGTCTCTTCAATAAATGGTGTTGGGAAAACTGAACAAAATACACGCAAAAATAAAATCGAATCACTGCTTTACACTGCATACAAAAATAAATTTAAAATGCATAAAAGACTTACCTGTAAAACCCAAAACCATAAAAATCCTAGAAGAAAACATATATGAGGCTCTTGACATCAGTCTAAGAAATCTTTTTTTGTGTGTGTGAGCAGTGGGCGGGGCGGGGGGGGCGGGGCGATCAGTCTCCTCAGGCAAGGACAAGAAAAGCTAAAATAAACAAATAGGATTACAATAAACTAAAAAGCTTCTGCACAGTTAAGAAAAATCTTCAACAAAACAAAAATGAAAAAATCTGCTAAATGAGGGAAAATATTTGCAAATCATACATTCTATATATAAGGGGTCAATATATAAAGAACCTACATAACTTTTTTTTTTCAGTATTTTATTTAAATTCTAGTTCGTTAACATATGGTAAAATATTGGTTTTTTGAATTAGAATTAAGTGATTCATCACTTACATGTAATACCCAGTGCTCATCACAAGTGCCCTCCTTAATAACCATCACCCATCTAGCCCATCCCTGCCCACTTCCTCTTCAGTTTTTTCTCTATAGTTAACAGTCTTTTATGGTTTGCTCCCCTCTCTTTTTCCCTCTTCTTCTATAAGAACTTTTACAACTTCATATTAAAAAAAAAAAAAGAAAACATGGTTGAAAATGGATATATTGAATAGATATTTTTCCAGTTATACAAATGGCCAACAGGCACATGAAAAGATGCTTAACATCACTAATCATCAGGGAAATGCAAATCAAAACCATAATGAGACATCATCTCACATCAGTTAGATTGGTTATTATCCAAAAAAACAAAAAGTTCTGGTGAGGATGTGGAAAACAAGGAACCCTTGGCTGCTGTTGGTGGAATGCAAATTGGTACAGTTACTAGGGAATATAGTATGGAGATTCCTAAAAAAAAAAAAAATAAAAAATGAAAAAAATAAAAAAAAATAGAACCACCACACAGTCCAGCAATTCCACTTCTGGGTTTTATCTGAAGTATATAAAACACCAGTTGGAAGAGATAATGCACCCCTCTGTTTACTGCAGCATTATTTAAAATAGCTAAGATCTAGAAGAAACCTAAGTAGCCATCTATAGGTGAATAGATACAGATGTGATACACACACGCAGACACACACACACACACACACACACACACACACACACACAGGAGTATCACTCAGCCATTAAAAAAGAATGAAATCTTGCCATTTGCAGCAACATGGATGACCCTAGGGGGTATTATATTAAATGAAGTAAGTCAGAAAGAAAAAGACAAATACTCTATGATTTCATTTGAATGGGGAATGTAAAAAGCAAAACATGAGCAAACAAAAGAAAACAGAAACAGACCCATATATACAAGAAATAAACTGTTGGTTACCAGAGAAGGGAAGGGTTGAGGTGGGGAAAATAGTTGAAGTGGCTTTAAAGGTATGATCTTCTAATTATAAAAGAAATAAATCATGGGGATATAATGTACAGCACAGGGAATATAGTCAATAATATTGTAATAACTCTGTACAGTGACAGATGGTAACTAGTCTTTGTGGGAATCATTTCATAATGTATAAAAATACCAAAGCCATGATGTACAGCTGAAACTAATAGGATAATGTGTGTTAATTACACTTCAATGAAAAAAATAGAGTAACTAAAAAAAGAAGACTATAATGTAGTTTGCATTAGGACTCTGAGGATTGTTTTACTGAGGTGAAACTATTCTCAGCATTTCCAAGATCATCTTAGAATACTCAAGGTAACACTCAGAATTTGTTGACTGAAAAAAATGCATACTGGTAATATGATACTTTGTAAAGTGTTTAAATATGTATCTTGTTACTTATAACAACGCATCCAAAGTTTGATTTTTCTCTGTTTCTGGAACCCAGATGTCAAGGGATGCCCAATCAGAAAATTATAAAACAGAATGAGCTGATTCACTCACTGTTCATTGTCATCATCTGCTCCAACCCTAGCCAAGAATCCTATTATAAAGCTAGGAATATCTCACTCAGCCCACACTTCACAAACATTCAAACTCTCCCAACTATGTGAACATTCCCAACTCTCCACTGCATTTATTTCTTTGTTTTAAATTGAGGTATAATTGACACAGCATTGGCATAGCGTTAGATGCAGGTATAGAACACACCGACTTGATATGTGTATGTATTGTGAAATGATTACCACACAATAACATCCGTCACCATGCCTAACTACAATTTTCCTTCTTATGATAAGAACTTTTAAGATCTACTCTCTTGCTAACTTTCAAATATACAATGAAGTATTATAATTACAGCCATCATATTGTACGTTAAATCTCCAGGTCCTGTTTATTTCTATAATAGGAAGTTTCTATCTGTTTGTCCATTTTACCCATCCTTCATTCCCCTGCCTCCGACAACCACTGATGTGTTCCCTTTGAGTTTGAATGGGGTGGGGTGGTGTTTTAGATTTTTAGATTTGATATATAAATGGGATTATATGTTATTATCTTTCTCTGATTTATCTCACCTAACATAACGCCCTCGACATCCATCACCATTGTTGTCTGAAATGGCAAGATTTCCTTCATTTTTTATGGCTTTCCAATATGCTCATGTTCCTCATAGCTTAAGAAAAATCCTCATTCAAACCTCACCTCAAGTTACTTCCTCTCTTTTACTTCCCTGGAAATTTTGAAAAGCTTCATTAGTATTTATTCTTCATATTTCCATATCCTCCGTTTACTCTTCAAGCCATTTTAATATGGTTTCTTAGCTATCATTTAAAATACAGTCTTGTTGGGGCGCCTGGGTGGCGCAGTCGGTTAAGCGTCCGACTTCAGCCAGGTCACGATCTCGCGGTCCGTGAGTTCGAGCCCCGCGTCAGGCTCTGGGCTGATGGCTCAGAGCCTGGAGCCTGTTTCCGATTCTGTGTCTCCCTCTCTCTCTGCCCCTCCCCCGTTCATGCTCTGTCTCTCTCTGTCCCAAAAATAAATAAACGTTGAAAAAAAAATTTTTTTTAAAAATTAAAAAAAAAATGCAGTCTTGTTAAAATATTACTATATTTTTCCTTAAAGACTTTGTATCAAATTGGAATTATCCATGCTTTAAATATTTTGTATAATTTTCTCCTAAAATCATGTGGATTAGTGTTTTTACCAAGCAGATTAAAGACTTTTAAATGGCCATTGAACTATTAATTTTTTCTATATCATTTTTCATGAGCTGTAGCAGGCTATATATTTTGCTTTTCCTTCGTTTTGCTTTCTTCAGGTTCATTTTTGCCTTTTTTCTCTAATGTTTCTAAGATGAATGCTTATGTCACTGATTTTTAGCCTTTCTATCTTTCATAACTAAGCATTTAGCTCAATTTTAATGTGGAATACTTTCATTATTATGTTGTTCAAGCTTAAATTTTGTATGTTTTCTTCTTTAACCTATTGGTTATTTGTAGGTGTATTACCTAATTTCCAAATATATTTAATATTTTAAAATTGTCTTTTTATGATTTTTAATTCTAATAATGTAGTAATTTTGTATCAGTTGCTGTTACTAATTATTTAAAATTTGATTACATCGTGCTATAGTTTAAAGTCAATTTTACACATATATATTTTTATGTGTGAGTGGAAAATATGTTATGATCTTTAATTTTGGATTTCAGGGTTCAATGTATGTTCACAAGTGCAAGGTTTTAACTGTATTCTTCAAATTAGTCATATTTTTACTAAGTTTGGGTATTAGACCTTATGACATCTCCCTGTATAATGGTAGATTTATTATATTCTCCCTACCATCTGTTACTTTTTTCTTCCCCCCCCTTTTTTAGAGAGAGAGAGAGGGAGAGAGAGAGAGAGAGAGGGAGAAGGGGAGGGGGGAGAGGGGGAGAGAGAGAGAGAGAGAGAGCGCGCGCATCCACAAGAAAGTGAGTGAGGGAGGGGCAGACGGAGGAGAAATTTTTTTAATGTTCATTCATTTTTGAGAGTGAGAGAGAGAGAGAGAGAGAGCATGGACAGGGGAGGGGCAGAGAAAGAGAAGGAGACACAGAATCCAAAGCAGGCTCCAGGTTCTGAGCTGTCAGCACAGAGCCCGATGTGGGGCTTAAACTGTGAGATAATGACCTGAGCCGAAGTCCCAGACTTAACTGACTGAGCCACCCAGGCGCCCAAGAAGGAGAGAGAATCTTTTTAATTTTTTTTGACATCTACTTATTATTGAGAGACAGAGAGAGACAGAGCATGAGCAGGGGAGGGGCAGAGAGAGATGGAGACACAGAATCTGAAGCAGGCTCCAGGCTCTGAGCTGTCAGCACAGAGTCCGACGTGGGGCTCAAACTCACAAACCGTGAGATCATGACCTGAGCCAAAGTCAGATGCTTAACCGACCAAGCCACCCAGGTGCCCCAGAAAGAGAGAGAATCTTAAGCAGGCTCTGTGTCCAGTACTGAGCCCAAGTGGAGCTTGATCTCACAACTTTGAGATCATGATCTGAGCTGAAATCAAGAGTCTGACATTTAACCAACTGAGTCCCCCAGGGGCTCCTTTTGCTTTACACATCTTTGACTATGTTACTACATGGAAAAAAAAAAAAAGAAAAAAAAAAGAAAAAAAGTAAAATTGCTCTATAGTCCTCATATAAATTGAAAGTATTATCCCAAATAATACTTTTTGCCAAAAGTCTATTTTGTCAGATATTAAAATAAATTTACAGCTTTATCTTATTCCTTGGTTTTCTTCTAATCTCCCTGACTTAAGTTTTTCTCTTTTACAAAATATACCTCTCTTAAATTGATATTTAGAATTTGATATTTTAAGTTGATTGGTATTTTAAATTGATTGATACTTTTCTATTTCCCACACATGCTTTTTGATATCTAATGATTTATTTGTACATTTCAGTGGTTAACTATATTTAAACACACTAAATTCTGAAATAAGAGAATATTTATATACCATTCCAAAACTAACATAATTTTAGTGTATTTTTCTATGATCACAAAGTACCCAATGCTGCTAAAGAAACATTCATTTTTCTGTCAAATATGTCAGTTCCATGTTAGCAATATATACTTTTTTTTTACTTATTTAACAATTATAAAATGTTGACCATGCTTATAGTGCTATTTCAAACACTTTAAAACTATCATATTTTTAATTCTTAAAATAACCCTATGAGGAGATACTGTTTTATTGCAACTTTTTTTATGTTTCTGTATATGTTTACTATTTATTTTGCTTCATTTCTAAATTAATGTCTTTTGCTCTGTATTTAATTTGTTCTTGAAATACATGATTTAGAAGTTCTCCTGGTGAGGATGCATTGCTTATCAACTTCTACAATTTATCTCAATTTTGCCCTTGTTCCTGAATGATGGTTTACCTATGTAAAAAAAAAAAAAAAAATCATACATTGATGGTTACTTAAATTGTCTTCTATTTCACCTTTTGTACAATTTTGTAAATTCAGTTGGCGCTCAGGAGAAGTCTGGTATTAGTATCATTGCTTTTCCTTTTTTTTTTTTTTAATGGTTATTTATTTATTTGGAGAGAGAGAGAGAGAGTGAAAATGAGAGAGGGAGAGAGAAAACAAGCAGGGGAGGAGCAGAGAGAGAGAGAGAGAGAGAACGTGAGATCAGGACCCAAGCAGATGGTGAGTCAGAGGCTTAATACACTAAGCCACGCAGGTGACCCCACGGCTTTTTTCTTTATAGGTAATTTTTGTCGCACTTTGGATGAATTTAAGATCTTTTTGTTATTAAGCTGAATTTAAAACTTTACCAACAGGTTTTTAAACGCAGGTTGCATTTGTTTATCATGTTAGTGTTTTATTGTGCTTCCTAAATCTGAGCATTTCTTTCATGTATTCTAGAAAATTCTAATAAATGACCTCTATATGTGTAGGTTGTATAAAACCTGGCTTTCTTTCTCCGGAAGTCCAATTAAACATATCAAACTTTCTGGCTTTACCTATCATATGTATAACTACCCCCTTTTTATTCTCTTCTTTGTAAATGTCATGATAATATATACTTATATATATACTAGACATATTTCAGACCATAAAGCCATTCTCTCTTGAGCTATTTATAATTTTAATACATTCATTGAGGTTTTAATTGAAATACAGTAAAACCTTGGATTGCAAGTAACTTGTTCTGTGAGATGAGCAAACATTTCTAACACATTTTAACTTGATAAATGAGCAACATCTTGATACGAGTAGCACATGATGCCAAACGTTACTTGATCACAACTGAGCCAATGGTTCTTCTCTCTGTCTCTCTCGCTCTCTCTCTCTCTCTCTCTCTCTGGGATTGTGGGTGTTTGTCTCCCATGTTCAGACGCTCGGTCTCAGGCCATGGTGTTTGGCATAAATTAGTGATTTTTCAGAATGTTGGAAGATGCCCATAATAGGCACTAGTGTATTTTTTGTGACTTCACAGCACCTATGGACAGTCCTTTGCTTTTCCATGCAAGAGTAAGTGTGGGAATCCTTTGCTTCATTCTAGGTCAGGCTGCCTGCAGATATAGCCTCTTTCCTCTGCTGCCTTATTGCCAGTTACATTAAATACAGTATGGGACAAGAGCTTATTAACACTGTACATGTAGTCAAGATCCGTGTGAGTATATACAATGGCCCCCATGCAGAAAAAGGTTGAAAAGAAAGGCAGTAAGCAAATGGAGATGATTACGGTGGGAGTCAAGAAGGAAATCATTGGGAAGTATGAATGAGGTATGAGAGTGGCTGAAATTGCAAGATTTTATAAGAAGTCTACATCTGCATCTCATCTGCAGAGGGGGAGGAGAAAAAGTGGAGGAATTCTTCACTGCAAATGAGATTAGGGAGATATGTAAAATGTGGGAAACAGTGCAAAATTTTGTAGAAAAGCACTACCGAATAAGGCTGTGGCAGTGCGAGCAATGAATCTGTTAACAACAAAGAAATGTCACATTTCTGCAAAATCCTCAAGAGGAGACAAAAGCAAATGTCATTGGATAGGTTCCTTGTTAAAGCTGCATGAAAAGAAAAAGTTTCCATTGAGCCAATAGATAGCAGTGATTCCATTCGTGGTAGTGAAAGTCATCCTACACAATAACCCTCCTACTCTCTTGTCTCCCTCACACCAGTTACAAAAGTTTTCAAAGGTCAGTGCAGGTTAATTTGTTTATTGTTCTTTATATTTTGTATTTCCTTATTTTATATTTATTACAGTATTCTAATCATTTTATAGGTATATTTTTGGGTTGTGGAACGAATCATCTGAGTTTCCATTATTTCTTATGGGGAAATCTGTTTTGATATAAAAGTGCTTCTTTAAAAAAAAAGTTTTTAATGTTTATTTAATTTTGAGAGAGAGAGAGAGAGAGAGAGAGAGTCAGAGCGTGAGCAGGAAAGGGGCAGAAAGAGAGGGAGACAGAATCCAGACTTCAGGCTCTGAGCTGTCAGCACAGAGCCAGATGCTGGACTCGATCTCACGGACTGGGAGACCATGACCTGAGCCGAAGTTGAACGCTCAAGCCACCACTGAGATCCCCAGATGCCGTGATACGCAAGTGCTTTAGATTACAAGCATGTTTTAGGAACAAATTATGCTCACAAACCAGGATTTTACTGTATTTATATTTTGAATTTCTGTAAGTTTTATGTAGTTCTTTTCTAAAGTCCCGTGCTTAATTTTGCTTTCCTATTGTTCCCTTCTCATGTTTTTAATTCCCTCTTTCAATTCATTACATTTTTCATGTAATTAATTCATAATCTAATAATTGCAATATATTTTGCCCCCAAGAGTGTCGTTTTGCTTTATTTCATTGTAGTGTGTTTTTTCATGTGTGGTGTAATTTGGAGTTACAAGGTAATATTTGAATGAGCATAATTTGTGAGCATTCTGAGAGCCTTATTCAAGTGTTTTTTCTCAAAAAAAAGTGTTGGTATTGATGCTATCTGTTGTCCCAAGGTGCTTGTGGTCATATTAAACAGTACTTTTTGGCCAAGGGTTTTCCAGACTCCAAAAGAAGTGAATATTCAAACCACTTATATGAATGAAAGTCGAACTCTGGTTATTGATTCTCAGCTAGAGTTCATTTTCCCAGCAAGGTCAGAGGACGACACAGGCAAAATACCTTGCTGTCTCTCTTTCCTGGAGAGCAGGGTTTTGATCTTTATTTATTTTTTTCTCTACAGGAATAGTCATCTGAAGGCCCAGCCTTTGTTAAAGAATCTTAGTTCCAATTGCCCACTTTGCACAGACTCAAAGCTATGTCTCCTGCACCCAGTATAATTGTTATAATCCTAAGTTTTAAATTCCAAGAAAAACCATTATTTTATAAACTATTATTATTGGCTCAGGATTATCATTCAGGTTTTAAGCCTTTTTGGTGCCTTTTGAATTTGGCTGCTGGCAGTAGTCATTTTTCCTCCTGGACTCAATTACAAATTATCATTCTTATCCAATAGCTTTAGAATTTGTGTGTGTGTGTGTGTGTGTGTGTGTGTGTGTGTGTGTGTGTGAGAGTGAGAGAGAGAGAGAGAGAGAGAGTTGTCATTTAACTTTCTTTTGCTAAAATCAATGACAATCTCCATATCTTTATATCTAGTGCATATTTGATTAATTCTACAACTCAACTTACCTTTCAATAGCATTGAACACTGTGGCCTCCCTTCCTTAAAATACTCTCCTCACTTGCCTTCCACTCTACCATCACACCGTTTTTCTCCTGTCTTGCTGGTTTTTCTTTCTGATTTCCTTACTATCTCATGCTCCTTTAACAGACCTCAAACCTTTAAAGACCTTAAAATTATCTAAGGTTTATTTTAGGTCCTCTCTTCTTCAGCCATGCTTCTGTAAGTGTCCCTGCCACTTTCATGATGAGTAATTAAGAACAGGTATCATTTTAAAGTACACATCTGATTATTTCCGTCTACTGCCTACACTTATTTCATGGCTTTCAATACTCTAAGAAAATAGATGGATTGTATTAGCATTACTCACAAAGGTCTTACAGAAGATTCCTCCCCACCTACCTCCTCTCCAGCACCAAGCTTTTCTCCTCCCTTCATGTCAGAACTAGCCTTCTTTTGTGGTTCATATTCACTATGCTTACTCTTGACACAGTGCTTTTATGTAGCATTTCCTTCTGCCTGACAGTCTTCCAACTTCTTTTCTTCCAAATAATGTCAACCCACTCCTCAGACCTCAGAATCCAGCTGCCTCAGGGGTGTCTTTACTAACTTCCTTGAACACATCGAATCCGTCTTAATTCACTTTCATTTATTCATTGAACAAATATTATTGAGAACCTAGTATGTGCCAGAAACCAGGCTCTATGTTGGAATATGTCTAGCAGTAAATAAAATAGACCAAATCTCTTCCCATATGGTTGGCGCAGGCAATAGGAAAAAAAATAATAAACAAACGGACAAATACATGGTTTAGAATGTGTTAATTGGGAAATGGAGCCCTTCTTAGCATTGGCCACAGTTCCTATTTCAAATATTTTTCTGCATTTATTTAAATTAAAGGCACATGCTTTATGCTAATTTTTGCTCATCATTGGACCCCCCATATTTTCCATTGTGTCTATCAGACCATTTACTTTTATAAATAAAAATTTATATCATGTTTGTGTACAGAGATACATTTTATTTTCCATCTGTAGACATCTTGGTACAAAATTATTCTTTTCATTACACAATAAATATTACATAGTTTAAGTATAATCTTACCTGTCTATTGTATTCTGTTAGGGTAACAAGCAAAACAATAAACAGATTGATAAAAATAAACAATACAGGGATACCCGGGTGGCTCAGTTGGTTAAATGATCAACTCTTGATTTCAGTTTAGGTCATGATCTTACTGTTTGTGAGATTAGGTCCTACATTGAGCTATGTGCTGCCAGCGCATACACACACACACACACACACACACACACACACACACACGCACGCACACACACACAATCCCAGACCTATCCTAATAATTTTATACCTTTTAACAAGGGGCCACTTCTAACCAGCTGCAGAACATGGGTATTGCAACTTTAAACTCTCTGAAAATTAGATCACCTCCAACATGGCTTGCATTAAAAGTGATTTGGCCAGAACCAAAGCTGAAATTCACTTTTCCCATCGTTCAAATTGCATCACAGTATGTTATCCTCACATAAGTCCCAAGATAATCATGTTTAACCAAATCAGTTATTCTAGGATTAAGATTTTCATTGCATAAACAAAGTACGTAGAATAGTGCATGATGCAAAGTGTATGTTCAAACAATATTCGTTACCTTTGCACAAGAGTATCTGAACAGACCAACTTTAATCTACCTTTGGGGACAGGGGTAGGGGATAGGGTGTTTGATTCAGAATGTATTCTAATGGTTTGCCAATTGGACATAGGAAAAGGGATAAGAATGGATAAAAATGTATCTTAGGAGGTGGGGACTAGTATACAATTTTGTAATTTCTAATTCTTTTGCAACTTCTGTTTTTTAGGATTGTTCTTCCTCTCATTCTGACTTAAGTTGTGAAGCGAATTCCAGTGCATATTCTATTGTGATCTATCCACTGAAGTTGTAATAAATAGACATTTGTTCTACTCTTCTACATGAGACCAACAGAAATAAACAAAAAAATAATTGAAAATTGAAAAAATAAATATATACTATGTTTAAAAAAGCAAAGTAATAAAATAAGATAAAGTCTGAAATATAAGTACCAGAAACAATGAATTTTAGAATTCACCTAAGAGGTCATGGTTCCATTTGCCTTTCCCCATCAGGAGAACAGCACACATTAAAAATTAGAGTCATTCTGAAAGACTTATCAATGACTTTTAAAGATGAAATGAGAGAAAAACACCAAAACAAAATGGAAACAAAAAGGGAACAAAAGATGAGTGGAGGAGATTAAAAAAAAAAAAACAAACAGAAGAAAACTGAAAAGCATCCAATTTGGGGACCATTTTCACAACATCAAAAGGGGGAGTAAAAAGACACGATTTTTTTTTATTTTTTTTCTCAACAACTTCCTATCTGTGACAGAAGAATGAAAGGGATCGACTTAGAGCAGAGGCTGGAATCATTAATGTGAGAACATGACTTAGAGCAGCTGACCAATTACAAGACAGAAGAAATAAAAGATGATCTGTCAAAAAAGAGCTCTTTGATCCCTGAATGTTGACAGTGACCTAGATTTATGCCAGGTGATATACTCCACCTAAAGCAAAGAACATATACATTCATCCACCCCCTTTCACCTCTTTCTTTTCTGGGAAAAGAATGGATTCAACACAGTGCAGGGAAGCTGCTCTCCGATTGTCGGGTCTGGTTTCCTCTGAGACAACAGGATGAGTTGGAAGGTCATCAACGAGAACAATGTAGTCTCCCCACCTCAATCCCGAAGCGGCAATTTAGACAGTTGGAATAGAATGGTGAGAGGAAATAACAAAGGAGGGTAGAGAGGAATGGCCTAATATATTCTACCCTTTTATAGATTAGAGTCGGAAGATGGAAAGCAAAAAAACAAAGAAATGAGAGCACCTGACATAAGGACCACTTCCAGATATACTCTTTGGATACCGATGTGGATAAAAACCTGAGGTATAGGGTGAATGATAGGACTTAATGTTATAGACATAATTATTATAACCAAAAAAGGGCTTTAAAACTTATAGATTATCAGAAGAGGTTTTATCTATTGTCTACCTCACAAACATACATGTAGACACATATAACATAGGTATAAATACATGAAAACATAAATATATATCACATGCATAAAAATACATATATGTATTGATATATATTTATTCATATATAATGGCATTATGAAACATATCTGTTACGATACTAAATGAAAAAGGAATGAAACTCACACTTTAGGTCAAAAATACAAATTACATGCAGTCTCTAAAGATCCAGGAGAGGTTTCTGACTCTAAGACACTGAATATTTGTATGGCACTATGTAACAATAGGAGAATCCTGGTCCAGGAGATGACCTTGTATAAAAACCAAAAACCAAAAAACAACCTCTGGAGCACAGTGGCTGGTATCAGACTGTACCTACCTTAACGTCACTTAGACCAGCTCTTAGTAAACTACAAAAATGGGGAGACCGAACAAAAGAGTAATGCTAGCAATAGGCAGTGAGCTTCGGAAGCCATGGGAGCTAGCCTCCCTCAAGTCCAAATATAACTGTCAAAATTATTTTTGTAACAAATCATGCAGTATTAAAACATTCAAGCTAACCATGAAGAAACCAAGTAGAATGTGAAAGTAACACAATTGAAAATTTTGCTTCACTTCCTCCAAACCAGGAAAAGAATATGAACTCTATCATTAATATGGGTGAACACACACACACACACACACACACACGTACATACACACAGAAAGGGGGAATATTGATAATAATGATAATAGAATGTCTTTAGAATGAACCTATTAAGCTACAGAGATAGGTTGATCTCAATAAAATTTGGTGAAAGAGAAATATAAGAATCTTGAAACGGGATGGCTTATGTAATAATCCTGACTCTATATATTTTTAATTAACTGAATTTAATTTTTTGCATAATTTTAGGGGTATATAGGTATTGAGTGGAAATTACAGAGTTCCCACACACTTTCTCATCCACATCTTCCACTTTCCCCCAATAACATCTTACATTACTGTACTGCATTTGTACGGTTAATAAGCCAATACTGATCCATTATTAACTACACTCCATATTTCCCATGAGGGGTTGCCATTTTGTACATTCTATGAGTTTTGACAAATGTATAAGGATATGTGTCCACCATCACACTATCATAGAAGAGTTTCACTGCACTAGAAATCCCCTGTGTTCAACTTATTCTTTCCTTTCTCCCTGCCTCCAAGCCCACTGATGTTTTTATGTCTCTACAGTTTTGTCTTTTCTAGAAAGTCATTTAGTTGGAACCATACAGTTTGAGGCATTTTCAGATGGGCTTCTTGCACTTAGCAATGCACTTAACTTTCCTCCAAGTCTTTTCATGGCCCGATAATTTCTTTTTAGCACTGGATAATATTCCACTGTCTGAATGTACCCAGTTTCTTTATCCATTCACCTACTAAAGAACATCTTGTCGTCTTAAGTTTAAAAAAAAAAATGAATAAAGCAGTATAAACATAAAGATGCAGGGTTTTGGTGGATATAAGTTTTCAATTCATCTGGGTAAATATCAAGAGTTACAATCGCCGGACCATTAATGTTAAGAGTATGCTCAGCTTTGTTAGGAACAGCCAAGCTGTCTTCCCAGGGGGCTGCACCATGTTCCATTCCCATCAGCAACGTATGAAAGTTTGTGTTGCCCCACATCCTCGCCAGTATCTGGTGTTTTCACTGTTTTGGTTTTTAATCATTTTAATAGGTTTGTAGTGGTACCTCATTGTTGTTTTAATTTATAATTCTTAATGACATAGGATGGTGAGCACATATTTTCTTATGGTTATTATCCAACTGTGTATCTTCTTCCATGATGTGTTTGTTCAGATCTTTTGCTCATCTTTTGACTGGGTTATTAGTTTACTTATGCAGTCAACTTTTATGTTGTTTAACAAATTATCATAAGCTTAGCAACTTAATACAACTCACATTTATTATCTCAAAGTTTTCATGGGTCGGAGTTTGGATACAGCACAACTCTTTCAAAAGGCAGGGTTTCAAAAGACTGTTGAAAGAGGCTGCAATGTCATTTGATATCGACGTCTTTTTCCAATCTCACTGAATTCAGTTCCTTGCAGCTGTAGGAGTCAGATCCTTAGCCACTAAAAGCTTCCCCTAATTCCTTACCATTTGGCCCTCTTCATAATATGATAATTTGCTCCTTCAAGGTGAATAAGCTAGCATCTGCTGCTACTTCAACTCTCTTTTAAAGGACTTCCCTGATTAGGTCAGGCACACCCAGGACGGCCTCCATTTTGATTAATTTAAAGTTAATCGGGAACTCTGATGATATTTGCAAAATGCCTGACCTTTGTCATATAACATAACTTCATCCATCATATTCACACATTTGTGCCCACACCCAAGGAAAGGAAATGATACAGAGCATGACTCAAAAGAGTCATCCTAGGATATGTCTGCCACAGTCAGAGTCAGTTCTGTATCCCTCAGGCAGTCACAATGATTAACAACTAGGAGAGAATTGGGGGGTGGGGGGCTACTCTAGCTTTATTGGTTTCTACATGGGACATATAAGGTGTGAGTTTTGCTCAGTATTGTCTTTGTGTATGTGGGCATAATATTGCACACTTGTTCAGATTCCATTCCTTCTCATTTGTCTACAAGCTTTTTCCTAAGAAAACTTCTTAAACTTTTGTTTTTTTCACTTTCACATATTTTTTTTAGGTTTGCTTCTGGGAAACTCAGCTGAAATCATCAATATTGAAGATCTTTTAAAGACCCTTCTAATTTTAAATTTAGTCATCCTTATAATCTACTTTTTGCTAAAATATTAGAGACTGATAGTGGGTTGTTACTTCCAGATAAATTTTTCGTGTTTGTACACTGGAATTCCGGAAACAAAGCCTCCATATGAAAGAAGCTGGAGGTTATTACAGGCACCGATAAAAAAGAGGCAAAATAGAGCAACAAACCACGAATGTGGGTTTCTTAAAAATATCGTACAGGACAATTTCCTTTATTTTTCATGTTTAATTATTTGGTCCTAACTTCCATTATCAGCCCTCTCTGACTGCCACTGCATCAGAGAATAGCTGTTTCCATATCATTAAAATGAATGTCAGAAGCATTCTCAAGACCAATTTCAGCTTGGGGATGGGGATATGGATCCTGTAAAAGAAACAACAGAATCTTATTTTGATCCTTAGTGTGGTACCCATAGTATAGTGAGGAGTACCAAAATAGATCCAAAATCTATCCCCAATCCAGCTAGTTTTCTTCCTCACTGTGCTGCCACCCTAAACCAATCCAGCAACCCTTTGAAATGGTTTCCTCATTGGTCTTCCCATTTCTTCTTTGAAAACATAGCATACCATTTTCTACATATCAGTCAAGGAAAATTGTTTTAACCATAATTTAGAACATATACATTTTTCTTGAAATCCCACAGTGGCTTCTCATTGCAACTGGGAAAAAAAAAATATGTATATGTGTGTATACACACACACACACACACACACACACACACACACACCCACATACACACATATATATTCATACACATATATATACACATACATACATATATATACACATACATATATGTATATATACACACACATACATACATACATACATATCTTAACATGGTCTGGAAGATTCCAACTATGTGCTGAGGATTTCTGGTGCCAACCAGCTCAAGGCAATAGATTCTAGCCATACTGACCTCATTTCAGTTCCCTCACTCCTAACTCAGGGAGATCTCCCTACCCCAAATTTGGCCCCCAGCTGTACACATACCTGGTTCCTTTATGGTCAGTCTATTCCCATTTCAAATATATGTGCTCTGTACCATCCTCCTTTCTCAGCTTTATAGCACATTTTGTTATATGAAATTATCTGATCCATTTAGATGTTTGCTCATTGGTTATGACACACACATACACACACACGACTATAATAATGGGAATAATAACTTGATGATCTTGTTCCTTGCCATATTACCCATATTCTTAACTGTGATGACTAAAAAAAAAATAAATGAATGAATGAAGTCATAAATGAAATAATAAATGAATAGAGATTTCCAACTCCCCTCTTCTCTTAGAATTACACAATTGACCTCCTCGTCCCTGTGATGGAATTCCTGATACTTTTGACTTAGATGGCCATAACAGGAAACCTCGCTTAGAATGGAACCAGGAAGCCACCAGGGGGAGCTCTCACATCCTACCACTCATCATCAATTGCAGAACACAACAGGAAGAGACATGCCTTGCAAGTCCATTCTACTTTAACTACTACTTTACTATCCCAACAGGAGGAACAAAGTTTTTTTCTCCTCCCTTGGCAACAGCCAGTCAATGAGAGATTGTCAGAAATCAGTCAACAAAAAGCCACTGTACTTCAAACTAAGAGTTTACTCCAATGAACCTTTTGTTTATAACAATCCTCCCAAATTCTCCCTTTCCTTTATAAAAGAGCATTTCTCTCTTTTATTCTCAGGACTTGACTACAGTTTTTCCAGAGCTTGCTTATCCTGTATGACAATTCTCTATTTGTAAATCTCCCCCCACCCTCCCTCTCTCTCTCTCTGTTTTTCCTTTTTAAAGTTAACACTTGCAAACAGTTTGTGTCATGACCGGACCAGGTTAAAACCACAATCAGATATACTTCTCTTCTAACAAATTGGTAAAGATAAAATGAACCATATTACCAATATACAGGAAGGTTTGAAGAAATAAGTACTTTAAGTCAGCTTAATGTTAAATTAAACATCCTACATTTGACACAGCAATAGTATGTTTAGATATTTAACCTTAAGAAAGTGATTTAAGTATATGCCAATGCAAAACTTCAGCACTAAACTATAGGATTAAATGTAGAGACAAGAAAAGAGCCAATATTTGTCCAGCAAAAATAATGGCAAAAAATAAAAATAAAAAAATACTGGCAAAAAAATAAAGGCAAATGTTTATTAAGATGAAAGATATATATTCTTAATATTACTATGTCAAAAAGATGTTACAATAAATGTGCAATATTTCTTTTCAATTTTATAAAATATAGAAGGATATACATGTGCCCAATAAGTAATATGAAAAGTTTTCTAAAAAAATTAATAATAGTTAACTCAAGATGGTAGAATTAGAGGTTATTTTTAAGCTTCCTTCATTTTGTTGAGGTATCTATACTTCATTAGTTTTCTAAAATAAACAAAATATTAAAAAAAAATATCTGCTCACAAATATTCTAATATTGAATCCTCTTGGTGCAGACAGAATAAAGATCCTCCCCAGAAAAGTTATGTCTGAGCCCCCAAACCTATAAAGATGTTACATTACATGGCAAAAAGGACATTACAGAGGAGATTAGGTTACAAATCTTGAGACAGAAAGATTATTCTGGATCATCAAAGTGGTCCAATGTAATAACAAGGGTCTTTATTAGAGTGAGGCAGAAGAGTCATAATCAAAGAAGGAAATGTGATGAAAAAAGCAGAGACTGGGGGGATTGGGTATCAAGATGGCGGAGTAGGAAGATCCTGAGCCCAACTCCTCTCAAAGACACATCAAAATAAGTAACTTTATATGAACAACAATCTCTGAGAATGATGTGAAGAGTAGCAGAACAGGGAATATAAAGAAAAAGCCACATCAAGATAGCTAGGAGAGGCAGAGAGGCAATTCAGTCAGGTGACTCATAGGCATGAAGGATAGCACAGCTGTAGAGGCCCTCTCTGAGGAATGAGTGGCTTAAGCCCCACATTGGACTCCACAGCCCAAGGGACCTGCAGCAGGAATAAAAGCACCCATAACATCAAGATTTGAAAACCAATGGGCTTGTGTCCAGGAGAGAAGGGGGCAGTAGGAAACTGAGAATGTGGGCTTAAAGGTCATACGTGCCATTTCACTTGTTCCACACACCAGAGCAGAGGCAGCAGTTTTAAAAGCACCTATGTTCATGTAAAGGAGATCCATTGACTAATTTTAGGGCATCGGCCAGAGGGACAGTGATCTATTGAATCGTTCTCTGGGGAAGAAGTACTTGTAGGCTGTAACTATATCTATATCGATCTATATCTATTTCTATGTATAGAGATATCTATCTATCTATCTATCTATCTATCCATCTATAGATCTAGATATATAGATTCTTTTTTTACTTCCCTTTTACCAAGGTAGCCCAGTGCTGGTGGCCATCTTTCTAACACTCTCCATCCACTGTGCTAGCACTGTTTGCCCTGCCCTAGCATCCTGTGACCCACCCTACGAAACTCACCCCAGCCCAAATTCCATCCAAGAAGAATCCCACCCTGCAAGCACACAAGACTGACAGCAGAACCCCTCCCAAGCAATTACCTGGCCCAGACTAGAATCCTTGCAACACTACAACACCTACAATAGTCCCAGCCAGGCGGGCCAGGAGCCAGACCCGCTTACCAGTGAACACATAGCAGTTGCAGCCAGGCCTTACAGTAGTGCTGGGGGAAAGCCCTGCATGCCAGCAAGTCAGCACCAGTTGTGACCCAGCCACAACAGGAGGGTGCACAAAGACCACATAGGTGACACCCCTAAGGAACTGGCTTGGGTGACCAGGGGAGGTTTTTTTTTATTTGTTTTGTTTTGTTTTGTTTGCAGAAAGCCACTCCTTCAAGATGGGGACATGCAACTGATTTATCTAATATATAGAAACAGAAAGGCAAAATGCAGAGACAGAGGAAAATGTTCCAAATGAAAGAAAAAGACAAAACCTAAGAAATCGAAACAAAACAAAACAAAACAAAAATGGAGATAAGCACCCCACTCGATAGAATTCAAAATAATGGTCATAAAGATATTCAGTGAACTTGGGAGAAGAGAAGATGAACACAAAGAGAACTTCAACAAAGATAAAATAAAAAAAAAAATCAGAGCTGAAGAATACAATAACTGAAATTAAAAATACACTAAAAGGAGTCAACGGCAGATTATATAAGGCAGATAGATAAATCAGCGACATGGAAGACAGGCTGTTGAAGATCACACAATCAGAACAGAAAAAAAGAAATTAAAGATTTCAAAAATGAAGATAGTTTAAGGGGTTTCTCAAATAATACCAGCATACTAACATTCAAATTGTAGAGGATACAGAAAGAGAAAAGAAAAAGGAACAGAAATGATATTTGGACAATTTTTCTAAACTGGTGAAAAAACAGGCATCCAAGTCTAGTACACACACAGAGTCCCAAGTACGGTAAACCCAAAGAAACCCACACCAACAGACATCACAATCAAAGTTGCAAGGGTTAAAAAGAGAATCTTAGAAGCAGCAAGAGGAACAATTAGTTACATACAAGGGAAACTCTGCAAAAGACTATCAGATGATTTTTCAGCAGAAACTTTTCAGGTCAGAAAGGAGCAGCACAAAATATTCAAAGTGCCGAGAGGAAAATACTTACCACCAAGAATACTCTGTGTGGCAAGAACATCACTCAGAATTGGAGAGATAAGGAGTTTCCCAGATAAGCAAAAGCTACACGAGTTTATCATAATCAAATAGCCTTACAAGAAATGTCAGAGACTTCTTTAAATGGAAGAGAAAAAGCCTTAACTAGAAATAAGAAAATTATGAAAAAGAACACCTCACTGATAAAGTTAAATATACAGTAGCAACCACCTACATAGTACAAAACTTAAAAGATTCAGAGTGCCTGGGTGGCTCAGTTGGTTAAGCGTCCTGCTTCAGCTCAGGCCATGATCTCATGATTCATGGGTTCAAGCCCTGCGTCAGGCTCTGTGCTGACAGCTCAAGCCCGGAGCCTGCTTCAGATTCTGTGTCTCCCTCTCAGCCCTTCCCCTGCTCACACTCTGGCTCTCTCTGTCTCTCAAAAATAAATAAATGTTAAATAAATAAATAAATAAATAAATAAACAAATAAATACACACATACATTCAGAAGTAGTAAATCATCTAGGCCTGCAAGAATTAGTCAAGGGATTCACCAAATAATAGGGTCTAAAATATGATGCAAAAATATAAAATGTATATGTGGGGGGGAGTGAATATGTAGTCCTTTTAGAATACACTTGAATTTAAGCAAACATCAACTTAAAATAGACTGCTATATGCATAGGGTGTTAAATTTGATGGTAACCACAATCTAATATATATATTAGATCTACAAAAAATAGGAAGAAAAACAAACATAACCCTAACGGAATCGTGAGGTAAGAGAACAAGAAAGGGACAGAGAAGAACTGCAAACACAGCTATAAAATAACCAACAAAATGGAAACAAGTACACACCTATCAGTAATTACTTTAAATGTAAATGGATTACACATCAAAAGACATAGGGTGGCTGAAAGGAGAGAACAAGACCCTATCTATGCTGCCTACAAGAGATTCACTTTAGATGGAAAGATACATACAGAATGAAAGTGAAGTAACGGAAAAAGATATACCATGGCAATGGAAATGAAATGAAAGCTAGGACAACAATACTTGTATCAGAAAAAAAAACTTGATTTTTTAAAAAGTTTTTTCTTAATGTTTATTTATGTTTGAGAGTGAGAGAGAGTGGCGGAGGGACAGAAAGAGAGGGAGACACAGAATCCAGAGCAGGCTCCAAGCTATCAGCACAGGCCAGATACAGGGATTGAACTCATGAACCATGAGATCATGACCTGAGCCAAAGTCAAACACTTAACTGACTGAGCCATCCAGGCGCCCCCACACAAAGTTGATTTTAAAACAAAAACTATTTCAGGAGACAAAGGAGGGCATTACATAATGATAAAGGGATCAATCCATAAAGAGGATCTAACAATGGAAATATCAATATACCAAATACAGGAGCACCTAAAGGCAAATATTAACAGACATAAAGGGAGAACTAGGAATACAAAAGGTAGTAGGAGACTGTAACATCCCATGTGCATAAATAGATAAATCACCCAGACAGAAAATCAATAAGGAATGATTGCCCTTAAGCAACGCATTAGACCAGATGGACTTAAGAAATATATACAGAGCATTCCATCCAAAATTACAGAAAATACATTATTTTCAGGTGCACAGAAAATATTATGCAGATAGAGCATATGTTAGGCCACAAACAAATCTCAGATTTAAGAAGATTAAAATCATATCAAGTATCTTTTCTGACCACAACAGCATCAACTAAAAACGCATTACAAGAAAAAAGCTGGAAAATACACAAACACATGGACGCTAAACATGTTACTATATATGATAAATAACCAAGGTATCAATGAAGAAATCAAAGGAAAACAAAAAGTTCTTTGAGACAAATAAAAATGAAAACAACCGTCCTAAATCAATGAGATGCAGCAAAAGTAGTTCTAAGAAGGAAGTTTATGGCAATATGGACCCACCTCAAGACAACAACAACAAAAAGAACCTAAATAAACAATGAAACTCTATACCTAAAAGAACAAGGAAAATAAAAATATCAAACAAAGTCAAATGTTAGTGTTTTATAAATCAGAAACAGAAATGAGAACAAACCGTGAAAATAAAAGCATGCTTATACAGTCAGTTAATATTTAACAAAGGAGGTAAGAATATACAAAGGGGAAACGACAGTCTCTTCAATAAAAATGGTGCTGAAAACACTAGCCAACTATTCCTGGGGAAAAAAATGAACCTGGACCACTTTCTTACACCATACAAAAAATAAATCAAAATGGATTAAGGGCTTAAATGTAAATACAGAAGTGATAAAACTCCAAGAATAAAACAAAAGCAGTATGCTCTTAGACATCTGTCTGAGTGCGCGCGCGCTCTCTCTCTCTATATATATGTATATACACACACACACATATATATATATATTTTTTTTTTCTGATCTATCTCCTCAGGCAAGGATAACAAAAGCTAAAATAAACAGATTAAGACTATATCAAACTAAAACGTGTTCACACACAGAAGGAAACCACTGGCAAAACAAAAAGTCAACTTAATGATTGAGAGAAGATATTTGCAAATTATATAAACATATGGGGTTAATAACTAAAATATAAAAGAACTCACATGACACAATATTAAAAAAGAACCTAAATTAAAAATGGGTGATCTAATTAAAAAATCTAATTAAACATCTAATTAGTAGACGTTTATGCAAAGAACATGTACAGATGGCCAACAGACACATGAAAAGATGCTCAGCATCACTCATCATCAGGGAAATGCAAATCAAAACCATGAGATATCACCTCACACCTGTCAGAATGGCTAAAATCAAAACCACGAGAAACAAGTGTTGGTGAGAATGTGGAGAAAAAGAAAACGTCATGCACTGTTGGTAGGAATGCAAACTTGTGCAGTCACTGTGAAAAACAGCATAGAGGTTCTTCAAAAGATTAAAAATAGAATTACCATATGATCCGGTAATTCCACTGCTGGGTATTTACCCAAAGAAAACAGAAACACTAATTCTAAAAGATAACCATATTCCTGTGTTTATTGCAGCATTATTAACAATAGCCAAGATATGGAAGCAACCTAAATGTTCATCAGTGAATGAAATGGATAAAGATGTGGTATAAATATATACATTGAAATATTATTCAGCTATAAACGAAGAATGAAATGTGGCCATTTGCAACAACATGGATGGACTTAGAGTACATTATGCTAAGCGAAAACAGTCATACAGAGAAATACAAATGTCATATGATTTGACTTATATCTGGAATCCAAAAAAATAAACAAACAGATAAAACAAAAGAGAAGGACTCACAGATGCAGAAAACATGCTGCATTGTTTCCAGAGGGGTGGGGGGGGGTAGGCAAAATAAAGCTAGGGGATTAAAAAGTTTAAACTTTCAGTTATAAAATACATAATAAAAGGAATGCAATGGCCAGCATAGGGAATATAACCAATAAGGAATATAAGTAATAATACTGTAACAATTTTGTATTATGACAGATTATAGCTAGATTTATCATGGTGATTACTTTCTAATGTATATAAATGTTGAATCACTGTGTTGTATGCCTGAAATTAACAAAGTATTACATGCCAATGTACTTTAGTAAAGAGAAGTTTATACGTGCAAAAAAATAGCATTCACACAGCTCTGTTCACAACAGCTAAAATATCAGAAACAAGACAATTACATACCAACAGCCAAATGGATAAACAAACTGTGGTAGGTATACTAGGGGATATTATAAAACAATAAAAACAAATGAGCTATTGATAGATTCAGCAATATAGATGGACGCCAATTATGATGAGGCAAGAATTCATACTCTACGATACCATTTATATTTATATTAAGTAAATGTAAAACTAGTCTATAGTAATAAGATTCAGATCAGTGGTTGCCTGGGGACTGAAAGACAGAACTGCCTTAAGGGAGACTAAGGGACATTTTGTGGTGATAATATTTTCTCTGGATTGTGGTGCTGGTTACATGAGTGTATACATTTGAGAAATCTCATTGAACAGTACAAGTAAAAGGGATCTTACTCTACAGAAATTATGCCTCAATAAAGTTGATTAAAAAAATATATATATACACACACATATATATACGTATATATACACACACATACATATATGCATATATATGTATACATATGTATGCATATATGTGTTGTGTATATATATGTACGTGTGTATATATACATATATATACATGTGTATATATACGTATACACACGGGTGTATATATACGTATATATACATGTGTATGTGTATATACACGGGTGTATGTATACGTATATATACACGTGTATATATATATAATACATGTGTGTATATATACATATATACGTGTATATATACATATACATATATACATATATGCATATACATATACATATGTATATATACATAAGCAGAGGTTGAACTAATGCTGCCACACAAGTTACAGAATGCAGCACGTTCCTAGAAGCTGAAAAAGGAAAGAAAATAGACTCTTCTTTACAGCTTCTAGGAGCAATAGAGAGCTGTGACAAACCCCTTCTTGACTACTGACCCCCAGAACTGTAGGATAATAAGTAATCTGTGAGGTTTTTTAAGCCACAAAGTTTATGGTAATTTATTAGTATATCAATAGGAAATGAATACATCCTGAGATATAAAAATTAAAACAAAGAAATGGGATATTTAGTGCAATAACTACTCATAGAGCACTAGACAGACAATATTAAAATCACATTTTTGTTGATGTTCAAATGCAAATTTGAGCCTATTTCTTCAGAAATCCAATACTCACACCAAGATTTATACAAAGGGTTTCTTAAAGTAGTATTGAGGAACGTCAAAAGGAACATCAAAACCATACTCCTCAGACATGTATAGAACACTCCAGAACACCATCGCCACAGAGTTGTTCTCTTGTAATCTTTCCCCTTCAAGTTTTCCTTACTTGCCCATTTCAATCATTATTTTTAGCTTGACTGAAAATGACAAGGGGAGCAAAAGAGTGTAATTTACTCCCAGACCAGCCAGGTACAAAATGTTTCTCATTACCTGCTTTTTTAACAACACAAAGGCATGAGTTTGTGATTTGGCAACATTTGTCTCCACCATGATATGTAAATTTAATTGTAAGTAAGTGGAAATATTTTTAGCCTGCTTCAGAAATGTGCTTGTTTAGAAGCATTCTTGTCCAAAACCTATGATCACGGTAAAGCTTAAGAGATACTTCTTTGCTCTGGTTTGAAGCTGTCAGTGTGCAGAAACAGCACGCCTATTTGTTGAAGTGGGAGAAAGCGTATATTTTCCATATGTTTTTATCAAAAATTGTTCAACTGATTACCCTGATGGCATAAAAGAAATCCTACCTTTTGGCTGAAATCAAACATCTTAAACTTAACAGGATTAATTTCTGAGTGACTAAAAAGGATTTGTGTAAAGTGCTGCTTAATAATTAACTAGTCTTGGATTGTTTTGCTTTCTTTCATTTATAACCTGCATTGCCATTTGGGGTTTAAAGTTGTGGCAGCTGAGGGGAATGTGGTCCAACCCTCTGAGTCATGCAAAGTGCCTTGAATGGCCAAAAGGCCAAAGACAGCCTTGGACCAAGCTATGAAACTGACAAATGGTCTTTGCTTCCTCCTTATGTCTCTCTTGATCCAGCTACATCGAAGCAGCCTAGCAAGCACACACAGTCCTCCCATCACTGCCTCCGTACCTCTCCTGGGACCCATATCATTGTGCCTTAAGTGGCTTTCATACTTTTATCCATGGGAAAGAATGCACCTTCTTCTTTTTTCACGTAGAAATTTGTCATGTAATTTGTCTAAGAATACTGCTGAAACTTCCAGTCAAGGATGGCTTTGTAAGCTCATGCTTTATGATTCCCATTCGAACATCAAATGCTAAGGTATCTGAAAATAGGATTAGCATTGCACAAAAACAAAATAGTATTTCTGTGGATATGAAGAGGAATAGACATACAGAAGAGCAAGTCTGGACTGAAGGTGTAGGATTGCTGGATCTGGGCCCAGAATCAGGCAAAGGCAGATGTGAGTTTGCGTCCTCTGAGTTTCTCCATATGAGGCAAATATTTCCATCATGCCCATTGCAGAGAAAGAGCTGAGCCAGATTAAGCTTCTACAAACTGGAAATATATCTATGTATTTTTATTTTTACAATAAGGTTACTGTCTTTTTTTTTTTTTTGCACAATCTAAGAAATGGTTTATTCCAAGGTTGTAAGGCTTTTTCTCCTATACTTAATCTATAAATTTTATAGTTTTTGCTTTTATATGTAGATCTATGAACCTTTGGAAATTAATTTTTTGGTGTGAGCTATTTGTCATAGACCTATTTGTCTATGTTCACACAAATGCCACATTGCCTTCATTAATGTAACTCTAAATCTTAATATCAGGTAGTATAAACCTCAACTTCTTTTTCATTTTATCAAAAGTGTTTAGGATGTTCTAGGCCTTTGCATTTCCATATATATTCTTTAGAATTATTAATTCATTTTTATTTAGAATTAATTTGTTCATTTTTATTCAAAATATTTCTGAAATTTTGATAGGATCTTTTTAATCTATAAGTCAATTTGAGGAAAGCTGATAACGATATTGAGACTACATCAACAATATTGAGACATCCATAACATGTATATATTCATTTATTTAGGCCTTTAATTTCAGCACTATCATATTTTATAGTGTGTCAGTTTTAGATGCTATTTGTAAACCATTCTGCTTCTTTCGTTTTCCAATTTTTGTTGCTATCATAATCACAGCTGAGTTTGTATGTTGACTTTGTATCCTACATTCTTGCTAAATTCACTTGGTTCTGGCAATTTAGTTCTAGTGTTATAGTGAATTATTTAGAAAATTTTATGTAGACTTTCATACTGCTTAAAAATAAAAACAATCCCTAATTCTTTTTTTTTCTCTCTCCTTACTGTACTGGATGATTCATTCAATATGATAATGAACAAAGATGGTAAGAATGAATACCCCTTCCCTTTTCTGATTTTAGAGGGAACATATTCAGTATATTACCATTTGGTATGAGGTTACTTGTGCACTTTTATTTGTGTTTTGTTTGTACAACTAATGTATTAGTTGACTTGGTCTGCCATAACAACATAGCAGAGACCGGATGGCTTAAGCAACATATGTTTATTTACTCACAGTTCTGGAAGCTGGAAGTTCAAGATCAAAGTGCCAGTAGGGTTGGTTCCTGGTGGTGCCTCTCTCCTTGACTTGCTGCTAACAATATTCTCGCTGTGTCCTCAAATGACTTTTCCTCTGTGCAGAGAGAGAGAGAGAGAGGGGGGGACAGATCTTCCTCTTCTTATAAGACCACCACTCCTACCTAATTAGGGCTCCACTCTTGTGGCTGCTAAATTTAACTTTAATTACCCTCTATGGCCCTATCTTCAACTGCAGCCACATTTCAAGCAAGGCTTCAATATACGAATTTTAGGGAAAACACAATTCAGTCCATAAAAAATGTCCATTATACATTCAGAAATAGTTCATCAGTTTTGGTTTAGCTGGAATATTTGATCAGGAAAGGGTGTAAAATTTTTCAGAATAATTTTTATGCATCCATTGAGATGCAAAGTATATTGAGATGGTAAATTATATTCCTTGATTCATGAATATTGAAAGAACTTTGCATTTCTGGGATAAATCCCATATTCTTATAATATATTTATTCTTTTATATATATTATTGGGTATTCTTCTGTATATGTGATTGAGGAACACAGATTTGTAATTTTCATATAATGTCAAGAAATATCTGGGTTTGTAATTTCAGATTGGGGCATCATTACATGAGATTTATAAAATAAATTAGAAAAAAGGTCCCATCTCCTAAATTTTCTGAAAGACTTTTTTACAAGATTGGTATTATTTTCTCCTTAAACTTTTCTTTTTGACGTTTATTTATCTTTGAGAGAGAGAGAGAGACATAACGCGAGCGGGAGAGGGGCAAAAAGAAAGGGAGACACAGAATCTGAAGCAGGCTCCAGGCTCTGAGCTGTCGGCACAGAGCTGGATGCAGGGCTCAAATCCAAGAACCGTGAGATTGTGACCTGAGCCAAAGCTGGACGTTTAACTGACTGAGCCACTCCAGCGTCCCTCTCCTTAAACATTTTATAGAATGTATCTATGAAACCATCATGGCCTGAAGTTTTCTTTAGGATAGTTTTGTGAGCAAATTCAACTGGATTGGGGCTTTAGATATAGATATTAGGTCTATTCATATTTTTCTTTTTTGTAAATCAGCTTTAATATAAGTAGATACTGCTAACAAAATACTTAGAAAATGTATGTTCACAGAAACACTGAAGTTAAGTAATTTAAAACAATATAATGCAAAAGATTTTTTTAACAAAGCTAGTGTAAATATATTAGTATCAGAAAGTTAGAATTATATGAATACAAATGAAGAGGTTACATTCATTAGAAAATAGAAGTTTTATAATTTTATGAACCTAATAAAACATCAAAATACGTAAGGCAAATATTAATAGAACTTCCAGGAGAAACTGACACATTTATCATCATACTTGATTTCTGGCACACTTCTCTCAGCAGCTGATACATCAATGAAAGAAACGCCAATAAAAATAACTTCAACAACAAAGGTAACAAGCTTAACTTAATGAATTATAGGGAATTTGTTCCCCAAAATATAACAGAAAATGAGCTTCATCATACTTTTGTATATTTTTCAAAGCTTTGCTTTTATGTTGAGATCCTAAAATTATGAAATATAGTTCTACTGTAACTTTGCCATAATATGCAACTTATCAGCCATCATTATTTTATGTTTTCTACTTCTCTTGAAGCAATAAAACCACTGCTGCTAAGAACTGTATGTAAATTTAACAGCATATTTAGAGGTATAAATGGAACATGAATGTAGAGAAAGAGGACTCAGATATTAAAATTTCATAGTTCATTTAGATTTTGATGAAGTTATCATCAAAATAGATTTTCTTAAAAATCAAATAGAACTCTAATGCAGCTCAACAGCAGCATGTAAAACTGAAACTGGAAAAAGTATGTGCCATGGCACTGGCGTTATTCAAGTTCAGTTAAGAAAAGAACGATTTTTATTCTTTAGTAATATGGAGTGTGTTTGGAGAGAAAACAATTTATAAAGCACTATACGCAGTGCATTCCAGCAACAGACACTATGCTCCCTTTGTTTTTAAATAGTTTCGAAAAATGTTGGGGAGACACTGCTTTATGGTGATGGAATATCTTTGCTACTGTATCAATATAAAAAGCTTCTAGTAATGCTCTAAATGATGCACCAGGTCGCATATTTATTGGTTGTAAAAGTATGTTCATGGGATTAACTTTACAGCCTTAATGGAGTAATAATTTAGAGGCTGCTGAAACCTGAAAAATAAATCATGGTTTAAGCCAGATTAAAGCAACAATTGATATTGAGAACTACTGGCAAATTCCCCAAGCCATTACTGTTTGCAGATTTTCACTGGTTGCTGCCAATATTTGTTGTAAAGGATATGCAAAAATATATAGTGCAGTGTTAGCTTTATTTTTTAATGTCTGTGCATTGAACAAACGTTTGGAATATGGAATTGATGTTCTCAACTGAGAAAAGTGCATTAGCTTAGAGCTTGAGACTTAAGATTTAATTAATCAAAAATAGTATAACAAAACTCTTATGATTCATAAAAGTTACCCATTAATATTAGTTCCTATCTATATAGACAGTATAAGACTGTAGAGTTTACGCCTGTTTCTTTGCTCCTTCATTTACCCATCAGTTTCTCTCAATTTTCCAAGCTTTGTAGTGGGAGTTAGCTTTAAAAGGAGCCAGACCTGCTTTGCTATACTGCCCCCATTTAACTACATTGAGACCCTGTAGGATAAAAGCCCTCTTCAAATTATAGGTCAAGGCTGTGTCACATGACCAACCCGAATGGAAGAGAAGGTAGGACAATAGATGCTTTTCTTTTAGTTGTGTGCATAACCATCCCAAGCAATAATCAGTTTCTGTCAATGAAACCACAAGCAAATGGATATTGGATAGGCATCGAGCAATGGTTACTTTAATGATCATTATCTAACATTATTATTTGACTTATTGTCTTTATTTCACAACAAAAGTTTCAAAAGAAAAAAAAAAAGGTCAACTCCCTTTCAACTTGCAAAACAATTGGAAAAGCCAAAGGGGCTTTGATATCAGCAGGAGGTAAGGGGAGAGTTCACCTTAAGATAGTCAAAGCATCAATTCCAAAGGGCTTCTTTTTTCATAGATTCAAACACTCCAAGAGCAATTTCAAAATGCTTATGTATTTGACATATCAATTTCTTGAAGCAATGCTGTGAAATGGTTTGTGGTTTTCTCTCAATTTTTATAAAAATAGAAACCAGTTTTATTATTAAGTGATTGTTATATAAAATTCAAATCCACATCTTTAAACTAGATCCTGGTTCTCTGGTAAGAGGTGAGACTTTATTGAAACTCAAATTCCTTTGTTCCTCTTATGTACTTATTGGTTTTATGTTACGCCTATTTCTGTTGCTTTCAGATGCTTAAAATAGATGAAACTTACAGCTAATTTGAAGCACCCTTTGAACACTTCCCCAGTTTCTCCTCTATGTATTGCGACACACAAGTTTGGAATTATTCTAATGAGAAACTGCCGTGATTGCTGAACGCCCAGCTTGCAAGTACTTTTCACATGCTTGTGAAGTATTATAGGTTATATCATCATGACTCTTCCAAATGTAGAAGTTAAAATTCATTTGCGGAGCACCTGGATGGTTCAGTGGTTGAGCACTGACCCTCAGGTCATGGTCTCACCGTTCATGAGATGGAGCCCCACATCAGGCTCTGTGCTGATGGCTCAAAGCCTGGAGCCTGCTTCGGATTCCGTCTCCCTCTCTGCCCCTCCCTCACTCACATTCTGTCCCTCTCTCTCTCAAAATAAACAAACATAATAAAAAAATTTGAAAAAAAAACCCTCCCTTGCTTAGCCTTCTTCATGTCTAGGCTCTGTCAGTCAGAAGCAATCGTGTGACGCTTGGGTCTGGAAGCCTAATACAAGGCGTGGTGCAGGGAACCCCATCCCAGAAAGGGTGTTAAGCAAGATTCAGTTTTCAAAATAAGTCACGGAAAAAAGACAAATACCATATGATTTTACTTACATGTGGGACCTAAAAAACAAACAAATGAACAAACAAAAGCAGAAACAAGCCCAAAAGTACAGAGAACAAATTGGTGGTTGCCAGAGGGAAAGAGGTGGGGGATGGGCATAATGGGTGAAAAGGAGTGGGGACTACAGGCTTCCAGCTATGGAACATACAAGTCACAGGGATCAAAGTCTCAGCATAGGGAATACAGTCAATGGCATAGTAATAGTGTTGTATGGTGACAGATGATCGCTACCCTTTTGAGCACAGCATAATAAATAGATTTGTCAAATCGCTATGTTGTACACCTGAAACTAATGTAACATTGTGTATCAACTATACTTCAATTAAAAAATAAAAGATTTCGGGGCGCCTGGGTGGCTCAGTCAGTTAAGTGCTGGACTTCAGCTCAGGTCATGATCTCGTGGTTCATGAGTTTGCGCCCCACATGAGGCTCTGTGCTGACAGCTCAGAGCCTGGAGCCAGCTTCAGATTCCGTGTCTCTCTCTTTCTCTGCCCTTCCCCGCCACTTGCATTCTGTCTCTCCCTCTCCCCAAAATAAACACACATTAAAAAATTTTTTAAAAATAGCTTTTAGCTTCTATTTTTCCCCTTCGGCAAGTCAGGAACAGTGGATTTTCTCAGTGGCTGGAGCGGTGGGATCTTTGTTGCATTGTCCTAATGGGTAATGTAGGCTCTAGACCATCAGCCAAGTCTGAACACGTGGACTTTTGGATGTTTGGTGCATTTTATTATCCAAATAGTGTGTTTTTATGAAACAAGCATAATCACAACTTAACTCAGGCAAATTGATATCCATGGTCTGACTAAACAGAAAGCAGTTGTGAATAAAGTTGAGCATAGGAGAAAGATAAAAACAGATTTGGGGGAGCCATTGTTATAATGATGGTAATAGGAATAGCTTTACAAAAATTAACAATAACAAAATCACCAGTAACTAAGCATTAACGCAGAGTGATAGAGGAAACTAAGAAGTAAGCATGGTTTTAGAAGAAAGAGAAAAGAAAATTTCTAAGAAAAGGAATAGCTAAACAGTAAACACATCCATAAGGAGGGCAAATTAGTGGCCAAACGAATCCATTGGAACAGACTCGTGTTTTTGGAAACAGTTTCACTGTGGTTATTGAAAAAACATATATAAACATGCCCAGAAAATTGATCCAAGTTTCTGGAAACTAATAGGTATGAACAGTATTATTTATGTTGTTGTTCTACACTGTAGCTTTACAGACTCCTTTGTAGCCTGAAGTTTGAGGAAGGACAAAAAAAAGGTAATTAAATACAGGTCAGTTGAGAAAGTAGCTCTACAGAGAACACTGGTCTTGAGTGCAGAGTTAACATCATCTCTGACACATGTCCCTCATTATCACAAAAGACCAATCATGGCACAAAAATGTATTTCACTTCTAAATAACAACATGACCTTAGAAAAGAAAGGTTGCAAATGATCCCTTTAAAAAGGAAAACAATGGTCACAAAGTCAGTGAAATTATGACATACTTTACTGAATGAGATCATGACCAGGGATGCAATTTATCCCAGTTTGTGTCTGTTTTTTGTTTGTTTGTTTGTTTGTTTGTTTTCCAGGAGTGCAACAAGTCTGTTACTGTTCATCTGGACTGAATTCAATCCTTCTACCTGCCAAGATCCAATTTACTAGCTTGATCCATCACTAACTAAATATTAAGTCCTTTAAAATATTAAAGGACTTGGAAACTATTGATGTGTTACATGAGGGAGAGCCAAAGGACTTGAGGAATGAGACAAAAGCCACAAGATAGCATGTCTTTAAGGTCTGTCACCTCACCCTCCCCATGGGACATGAGAAGTCAAGTGGGGGAAAATAGTAGTCACTCTTTGTCACAGCTTTAAACCAGCTGACAAACACATCTCACTTGCCATTCTCCTTTTCAAATAATAAATGTTTCACCTTGTGAACCACGGGGAGTATTTGGGGAATTAGATGTCCAGAAGAAAACATCTATATGACAGGGTGACATTTTAGTGTGTGGCCAATGTACAAGTAATTCCGAGATATTGAACAGAACCTCTCAAATTAAGCGCTGCTATAGGATTCTAATTTTTTTTTTCAATCTTAAATTAGGGTATGAAGGAAAGGATTTCATAACCTAACAAGGGAGGTAACAGCCAGGCTGTCAGGAGGAAGATTAGAATGCTGAGCTAATACTTGAAATCAATAGCATTTTCATAAGGCAGGTGGAGATTTTGACAACCTCCAGGTAATTTAAGACTGACATTATTGTAATATCCAAAGTCTTGGGACACTGTCAAAGTTTCATCTCTACTAAAGCAAGAATGGAATATCCAATGGATTCTTCTCTCAACTGTTACTGTGAAAGAGACTTTATTGTTTAAGAGTCTCTGAGAATATCTAAGAGTATCTGATCTAGAATTAGATGGCCCTTAAAGAACACAGTACACACTTGGAATCCTTTTTGGTAACTGTCAACTTTGTTGTTGATCCTCCCAGATCATGGAATAACTCAGTCTAAGTCTTGTATTGAAAGAGTGGTTGAATTGTTTTCAAACAATTTTTTTTTCCTACCCATGTTCAAGGGTACAATTAGTGAAATGACATTCCTCTTGACTATGCATCTTGCATTATTTTGTCATAAATTCCCTCTGTTTATTATACCCAAGCCACACTGGTCTCTCAGTTACATGACATCCCTGTTCCCTCTCCCACCTTAGGACCTTCAAACATTTTCCTCAGCCTAGAAAATTCTTCTTTTACCCAGTATCGCTAGCCCTAAATCCCATTTACCTGACTGATATCTAATCAATATTCAGGTTTTTACAAAACGTTAAACTAGTCCGTTCATTGCATGTTCTCATAGCTCCTTATATTTCTCCTCCATACTCCTTTGGAATAATTGTAGTTAATGTTCTGTATATGACGGCTTAAAGCCTGACTTCAGTAATGCTCGATATCTATGAATGCAGAGAATTGTGTATCACTATCTTTTGTACCTAAACTGTGCCAACCAAATATTTAGTATGCAACAAAAACTCGTTGAAAAGTTTAGTGATGTAAAAATAGTGCTTTACACATATGAATCAATGTCTGTACAAAGGCTCTTGAGCATCACCAGGAGAATCTCAATGGCAATGTTTTTCCTCTGCGTGTTGGCACATTTAAGGAATAATGGGGAAAAATTGGACCAATTTGCAGTTCAATAATATTCCATCCTGCTAAGTTGCTTGGTACCAAGGCTGGCACTGGGCAAAAAGAATGTTGAATAAAACCTTTTATTTAAAGTTGTCTAAGGACTCAAACACCAACCAAGAATAAGGAGCCTTGAGTTTTAGCTGTACCACCTGAGAGTCTTAGGATTTAGAACAAACCACAGAACTTCTGTTAACTTTAACATTTTCATCTGCAGATTGGAGGAATTCTACACAGTTAACTCTAGAGGTCAATCATTGCGAAGGTCCCTAATGCTAAGTATAACATAAATGTAAACAATTATCATGACTGGTCGATATTTAATGAATATATAACTAGAAGGAGAATATATGTACTTCCAACTTCTTATAGTTTGAAAGGTACACAGAGACATATGTTGCAGTGCAAAAATGTTGCTGATTAAAATGTAGTTATAATTTTCATATTTATGATTTATGTAAACCCAAACATTTTGTTCTCATCCTGCATAGTTAAGAATATTAATGCGGTGTCCTGAAAAGAAGTCAGACCCAGATTAACACCTGTCTCTTTGACAGGTGTTTATGACTCATTAGCGGTATAAATTTTACATATATTTGAAGTTTTCAAACGTAATAAATTAACATGCAAACATGATCCAGATATATTGCTTTAATCAAGTCAACAATAAAGTAATCTTGTGCTGATTGTGATAGAAATTTCTGTCACAGGTCTTATAAGTCCCATTATGCAAAATACTGAAGTTTATTAATGAGACAAAGAATGTATTTGTTTTCTGAAGTGAAACCCACTGCTCACTAGAGAAGTTCACCAATTGTGTTTTATTGGCAAATAAGCATTGAATAGGAAATAATGTGAATATCTTATAGAAGGGTAAGGAAGCAATATATGTTCTGGGTCAAACTGGAATAAATAAAAATCGTCATTTTATATTTTCTTTTATTCTCTTGATATGATAATTTGTATTTTTTCTCATTCAAGTTTAAGAACAAAAAGTTTATATTTCAAAGAGAAATGAACATTTCTCTTTCTATGAATATTCTGTGAGCTTTGATCCTTTTCTATTGGAATTGTTATACTTTTCTTATTGAACTATCATCACATTTTTTTATGAAGAATTTCAACCACTGACCTGGTTTATTTGGGCAGATATTTTTCTTGGCTTTATTGTTTGACATTCTATCTTATTTATCATGCAACTGATGATTTTTTTATTTTTAATTTCAAGTCAGACTTGCCTCTTGTTGGTTTTTTTGTTGTTATTGTTATTGTTGCTCTTCTGCTGCTTTCTTTCACTGCTTTTAAGCTTGGAAAGGACGCTTCTGTTGCAAAATGACAAAATAGACATTTTTTAAAAAATAATGTTTATTTATTTTTGAGAGAGAAGAAGACTGCAAGCAGAGGAGAGGCAGAGAGAGGGACACAGAATCGGAAGCAGACTCCAGGCTCTGAGCTGTCAGTACACAGCCCAGTTAGGGGCTTGAACCCGCTAACTGTGAGATCATGCCCTGAGCTGAGGTCAGATGCTCAACCGACTGAGCCACCCAGGTTCCCCAAGAGTAATTGCCATTTTAGTTTACAATTTCTGTTTCCAAATATACATTTAAGTGTAAATGCTTACTCAGTTTATATCTGCATTTAAAGTGAAATATGAATATTATTTGATGTTTTCAAAATGTTTGTTATAACTCCAGGAATCAATGACCAACTAATCCTTCTTTCGCTGCTGACTTGGTGGCTAAATTCATCATTATACTCAATGAAAATATAGGTATGTGTATGTGTATAAATTGTGTGTGTGTGTGTGTGTGTGTGTGTGTGTGTGCGCCTGTCTTTCTGTCTGAGATATTGATTTGTGGTCAATGCTTGGTCTTTACTATACTCTTCAAGTTTTTGTATCTTTGTAAAAATATTTTGATATGTGGAAGCATAAATGTCCTTCAAATATAGAAACAATTGGCATTTCCAGATTAACTCTAAAATGATTTAATCAAGTTGCCACAAAATCACACGGGGCTTGCCAATGGAATGTTATTGAATTTATAAATCCAATAAGATATGAAATCTTTATAAATTCAAAATTCCCTTCTATTTGTCTAACAAGTGTTTATTTACATCTTTGAAAAAAGTGTGTTTTCTCCTTTCAAATTTCATAGTGCCTACTATTGTTAAATTACTGTATAGATTTTTTAGCAGCTAATTTTATTTTTATTCTATAATCTATAAAATGTTCATGATGTTATTTAATAAAACTGTGCATATTTGTTTCCATTTGTTTATTACCTAGTCATCTTGTTGATATTTTATAGCACATAGAATGTTTCTATTTTATTCCCTTTGGTTCCTTAGGTGGAGTTAACTTATATGTGTTTTTTTCTGATTTTAGTTCTCTGCTCCCATTTTTATGAAACATGTCTAAAGTTTCATTCAGCTTTAAAATTATCATATGAAATATTTCCTCTAGAAATATCTCTACAATTGCAATGCAAATAAAGTGACTTTGGTAAAATAAATTGTATATCTGATTAATATATTGTTGTATAAGCAGGAACTAGTCTGCCTTTTGTAATTGCCTAAGTATAGTAACAAGCTGCTGTGTGTCATTATTTAAAAAGTTATATTAATGACTACCAGATGAGTTTCTACTAGTTGCAAAGCATTTAAATTGTTGCAGAGTAATGTCTTATGTACATGAAGGAATTATATTTGTGGGTCCAAATTCTCAGCCCCTACACTTCTCTTCTAATGAACAATTCAATATGTAAATTAAAAATTACAGCGATCAGATTTACTACAAGTCCATATGTGGGAATAGTCTGTTGCAGTGCCCCTTCCCAACCTTTATTTCCCACTTGTCATCCTACATGAAATTTCCTCCCCAGTAATTTCACAGCTGGTATATGCACACTTCAGTTAAATGTTTGCTTTTCTCTTTGGGTTGGAACAGCTCACATTTCTTGGAGCTTTCTGTTCCATGTTGCAGACTCTCCTGGGATGCTGAAAAAGATTTACAAGATACTGTATTTCTCATGTAGATATCTCAGATCTTTCTGGTTAGACTGAGATCAAAAAAAAAAAAAAAAAAAAAGCCAGCAAAAACCTGTAACCTGTAACTGCACCAAAATATCTAAGGAGATGGAAATGGAAATTTTGAGGTTTCAATTTTTAGGCGGATATTCAACACATGACACTTTACCAACCACATAACCTTATTCTAAATAACAAAATTCTTAGCTAAATAAATAATAACTTCCGTAGGATAAGTTAGTTATATCTTAATGTCCCCCAATGTTAGAGCCCAATCACTATGCGCATCTGGGATTCAAGTTTCCTGAGATATTTACAAGATTTGACTATATTTTTTAAATTACTAATATTTTTTTTTCTTAAAAAGTTACAGCTCTTGATAGTTGAGCCTCAAGTTAATCAAAACAGTTCAACAACTATCCTAAGCTTTTGGTTGTCTTGAGAAAAAATGTCATTTATCCACATCCTCACCCTCAAGTGTCCCCTTCCTTTCCCCACAGGAATAAGGTGTAAATTCAGATTTGAAAAATTAAACAGAATGTAAGGATTTCTCAAGTATCCTGACACAATGCACCATTGATGTAGAGTTCCACTATGAAAAGTAAACGTGTATTTACCCAACCTGAGTTCCTTAAGTATATATTCTCCAAATTTAAAACAAACGCATCAGTGCCCTACCTGAGTTTTCATTTTTCTTTACTTTTGAAGGCTATAATTAGCACATGTCATCTTATAAAAGTGATTATTTGTTAATCAAAAGACTTCAGAGTGTGAACATTTGAAATTAAATTATGGTGAGCATATAGTTTCTCCAATATTTCCTGCTACTTCTGGTGTCACTGTTGGAAACTTCCACGTGGTCTTCAGGGGATTTAGATATAGGACATTCTATCAGATTGATGCTAGGGTTTTCATTCCTATCCAAGAGTTGAAGTCATGTAGACACAACTTTAAAAAGTTTGTTAGTAGAAGTGTTGAATCATTATATTGTACATCTGAAACTAATATAACACTGTTAATTATACTTGAATTAAAAAAGAAAAAAAAAACTTTATCAGGGCACCTGGGTGGCTCAGTTGGTTGAACTTCCAACTTTGGCTTAGGTCATGATCTCACGGTCAGTGAGTTCGAGCCCCACATCGGGCTCTGTGCTGACAGCTCAGAGCCTGGAGCCTGCTTCCGATTCTGTGTCTCCCTCTCTCTCTGCTCCTCCCCTGCTCACGCTCTGTCTCTCTCTCTGTCTCAAAAATAAATAAACATTAAGTTTTGTTTAAAAAAGTTTGTCAATAGAATGCAAATATGAATTGGAGCCCAAATGCATAAGATTTACGATTACAACCATTCATAGGCAAAGAATTTCAGAAAGTAGCCATGCCAATATATGGAAAAGTAAATTATTGCAGAAAGTCAGCTTCATGTAACAACAACACATGTATTTAAAAAACAAAACAAACAAACAAACAAACAAACAAACACCAACCAGGTAAATAAGTCAAAGTTAGTGAACCCTCCCTCCTAAGGTGAAGGTCACAATGATTTCTGGACCACCTATAGAAAAAGCCTATTCTGAAGAAAGCTCAAGACCTATTATAGAGTAGCACATTGTCACTTCTGTGAGTCCAACTAAAGCCCTGAGGAAATTGGTGCCTTCAGTACCTTCCTTTGTGAAATATTAAATTTCTTATTTCTGAAGTGCTATTCTAAAGTTGCAGAGCCCTTTCCTCCTAGCATTTTTCAATGTGCCACCAATCGCTTTAAAAAAGAAGTTGATGACAATAGAAAAGAAACAACAACAGTATCGGTGGTAGTTTTAACAAATCAAGACTAACCTATTCAGGGCTGGATGAGCAGTACATACACAGATGGCACTCAAATACATATGAGAGAGCCTATGTACATGAGGAAAGACAGCAACTTCCTGTCTGCTCTCCGAGTGTTTATAAAAGTGCTAATAATAAGAGACTCTTAAAAACTGAGAACAAACTGAGGGTTGATGGGGGGTGGGAGGGAGGGGAGGGTGGGTGATGGGTATTGAAGAGGGCATCTTTTGGGATGAGCACTGGGTGTTGTATGGAAACCAATTTGACAATAAATTTCATATATTAAAAAAAAAAAAGTGCTAATAGCACAGAATGGTTGGAGTGGAATTTCCGTTCACTCAGATCTGGTGAGGACCCTGAACTCTCCCAAGGCACAAACTGTTCAAGCCTGAGCAACTTGCTTAATCTTGCAAACCTCAGTTGTCTCATTTCGAAATAGCAATGACATAGAAAAGTATCATCAAATTGAATTATGTAAAACAATGCCTAGGCACCTAGGAAAGCACTGTAAACAACAGCCACGGTGACTACTGTAATAACTTTTGTTCTCTGTTACCTTATACATAAGTAAAACGCAAAACAAGGAACAAATATCATTATCCCAGGCATTTACTGTGAGACTACTACTAATCTATATTGCTGATCATTTGCTCATTAATTCATTCAAAAGGTATACATTGGCTATCTATCATGTGCTAACATAAATCTAGGTACTTGAAGTCTGCAAGTAAATAAAACAGACATGGATCTCTAGTTCCACGGAGCAAACATTCTATCAGACATTAGGAAATAAATACCCTAACTAAAGGAATAATGTAACATATCGGAAGGATAGAGGTGATAGGAAAAAATATAGAGATTAGGATAAAGGGAACTGGGAGAGGAGAACAGTGCAATTTTAAGTAAGGCATATGCCTCTTTGATAAGGTGAATTTTGAGGCAAGATTTGAAGGAGGTATGGATGTTAGCCACGCATCAGAAATAGCTGGTGCAGAGATCCTAAAACAGCAAAAACAAGTGCAGTTGAAGCAGGACCAGCAAAGCAGAGAGAAATAAAAGATAAGAACAGGAGGCGAGGAGGCCCAGATCAGCTACTACCTTTTCAGTCATTGTGAAGGCTTTGAATTTCTCTTTCAGTAATATGAAGAACAATTTTAGGGTTTTGTCCAAAGCAGTAACATGATTATATTTGGTTTTTGTTGTTTTTAATTTTTTTAAATATTTATTTATTTTTGAGCGAGTGAGAGAGAGAGAGAGAGTGTGTGTGCAGGGGAGGGGCAGAGAGAGAGGGAGACACAGAATCCAAAACAGGCTCCAGGTTCTGAGCTGTCAACACAGAGCCTGATGCGGGGCTCGAACCCACGGGTCACGAGATCATGACCCAAGCCAAAGTCGGTTGCTTAACCAACTGAGCCACCCAGGTGCCCCATATTTGTTTTGGGAGCATTCTAGATACTCTGTTAAGAACAGACTAAAGGGTGTGAAGAGAGAAAAACCAGTTAGGAGGCTATTAAAGTAGGACAGGAGAGAGATGTTGGTGACCCCAAAAAGGGCGATAGTAAGGAAAAGACAGGGTCATATGTGAGATATACTTTAACTATAAATTCAATATGATTGCCTGTCAGATAATATGTGGATTGTGAGAGAAATAGAAAAGTCTCCAATGGCTTTAAGTTCTTTGACCTGAGCAATTATAAGGAATTGGGGGGAAAAAAAAGACCTGGGATGAATGCAATAGGAGTGAGATGATTTTTCTGGTTTTCTTATTAATGTGGTTGTCTTTCAGGCCAAAAGGGGAGTAAGGGAAAAGAAAAGGAACTATCTGAGAGTCCAGATATATGTTGAGCTATGTAACAGATGGCCAAGTGAAAATATCAAACAGTTCATATGTCCGGGGTTCAAGAGAGATATCTGAATTGAAAAATATACATTTGGGAGTCATCAACATATAGCTGATATTTCAAGTCATGAGACTGGAAAAATTCACCATACGAGTGAATTAGAGAGGAGAAAAAAACCCAATGTCCTATTAACAGGCAGGGGACAGGGAGTAAGATTTCAGAGTGTACATTGAGTTAGGTGGTGAAACAAAAAGCAGTAATTGGTTATGGAAAATGCTCCTAAGAGATAAAAGATGACAACGATAAAGAATTCACTTCTAAAAATAACATGAAGGTCATTTGTGACCTTGAGAAAGCAGTTTCACTATAATGGTAGCAGCAAAAACCTGATGGAAGTTGATTTGAGAGCAAATGGGGATGGTGACTAGAAAACACTATGTATTTTAGAAGCTTGCCTTTCAGTTTCTAGCAAGCAAGAAGTTAGGAAAGAGAAAAATCCGAGGTGGAAAGCTGAGAGAATAATCCTTGGTGTTCCTTGGCTTGCAACTACATAAACTCTAATCTCTGCCTGTTTCATATAGCCTTTTTTCCTCTGATTCTGGTCCTCACATGGTTTTTCTCTAAGGGCATCTGTCCTTGGACTACCAGATAACTCTTATTCAGTATGATTTTATATTAATTTGACTGTCTTCTCATTCATAGGATTTCTAACATGGAAAAATCCTAAAAATTACTCTCCCTCAAGAGGGTTAATGGATCGTTAGCCTTTGAACTAAACTCAAGATCATTGTTTAAATTTCCCATTATTATTCTTATTAGTAGGAACCAGAGACAGAAGGGACCCCAAAAGTAAGCTGAAATAACAATGAAATCAACTCTGAGATTCCAAAAGATAAATAATTCATAATGACCCCAACTCAATGCCAATTTCAAAACTTAGACTGACCCATCAACTACCTTCATTGTTTTATCACGATTAGTTGTGTACTTCATGCTCCCTGGGCATAGATATCCTCACACGTTCGACTAGTCCTAGACAAGACCAGCCAGACTGAACTGTGTGTGTGGTTGTGTGAAATGTACTCTCTCAAACTCTTCCTAACTTCAGGGTTAAGGAAACAGGGGTTGAATTCTATCTCATGCTTGCTCTCCTATCTTTACATCCATAGGCCCTGAAGAAGGTTTTGTTTTTTTCTTAATTTTTGCATAAATTCCCTCCGTGTTAGCCAGAATTTATGGGTTTTAGTTTTACAGTAATGGATTGTAGTGACCACATTTATTTAACACATATTTATTGTACGGACAGCGTGTTTGTCTTTTCGTGACTGTAATAATGAAAAAGACAGAGTGTTTACCCTCCAACAGTGTATAGTGGAAAACAGAATTTAAAAAGAAAGCAATTTCCAGATTATAAGATAAGTGCTAATACAGAGAAAAAAAAGTGCTAATACAGGAAAAAATTCTGGAGAACTTCTTAGGAGGTACCAAGAGAAACAGTCTAGGTTTCTAGAGGTCTTACTGTCTAAATCAAAACCTCAAGATTAAACTGAGGGTTGGGGGGGGGGG
>NW_024412376.1:143640381-143653722 GCF_014898765.1 Herpailurus yagouaroundi | reverse complement strand
ATTAAGAAATGGAAAAGAAGTTCCAATTAGAGGAAAATCACAGGCAAAGTCTACAAAGTCAGCAAGGGTATGCTTATGCATGAGATAGCAACACTTTCAGTTTCGCTGAACATTAAAGTAGGTGGGAAGGGCAGAAGGCAAAGCAGAACATATAAGCAGAGACCAAAGACCATTCAGGCATGTTAGAGCTAACGGATAGGGCCAACGACATCTTTAAAGCAGTTAAAAGGATCAAATATTAAAATAATTAATATTTAACAAGATAAATAAATTGGAAGGCAAATTTGGAAACTATTGAGCAAGTAAACGTAAAAACCCAGGTGATAGGCACCTGGGTATTTCAGTTGGTGTTAAGTGTTGACTGACTCTTGATTTCAGCTCAAGTCATAATCCCAGGGTTGTGGGAACAAGCCCCACGTCAGGCTCCACACTGAGCATAGAGCCTGCTTGAGATTCACACACTCTCTCTCCTTCTGCCACTGTCCCCCACTCACGCACACTCTCTCTCTCAAAAATAAATAAACCCGAGAGAGAGTATGTGACACAATGATTTTGAAAGAAAATAGGTGAACATATTTGAGAAATAAAAATAGGTTACGCATAGAAGAGGGAACTAAATAAATCAAGGAAGTTTTCTTTGGTTCAGGGAAGATGGTAGTGTGGGGGGATCCTGAGGTCACCTGATTCCACAAACACACTGATGTAATAGTGACATGCAACTAACTGAAAACAGGACAGGATAGACCTTGAACAATTACTCATTAAGGGTAAGAGGGGGTAGAGATGAAGTTGGGAACCTAACCCCTGGCAAGACCAATCGCTAATGAGAGGGGCAAAGAAGCAGAGAGACGTGAGAGGATCAGATCCCACACCGGACACCCAGGACCTGCACTGAAAAGATGAACTCCCATAACGTCTGGCTGTGGAAACCAGTGAGGCTTCCCTTCAGGAGCTTTTAAAATTAGTGGGGCTAATTTAGCCCCAGCTACTTTAAAAGTTTAGCTCCAGCTACTTTAAAAATCAAGAGGCCTGACTCGGAGAGAGACTGAGGGTGATGGGAAACTGAGTCCTTGCCCTTAAAAAAGCCATCATAATAAATAAATCAGGGAGACACAGCACAGGAGCAGGAACTCAAAAAGCATACGAGGTACGTGTGAAGATTTATTTACTAACCTCACAAGGTGCACTTCAGGAGAGGCGATCTCCAAGAGATTTCTCAAGGAACGAAAGTGCTGGTGGGTCTCATTTCTTTTCTCCTCCCCCCAGCCTAGATAGCCAGACACTTTGAGAAGTCAAGACCAATACTCTCCATGTGTTTTGCCAGCACTGTGGTGGGCCTCACCCCCCCCCCCCCCGCCCGCCCCGTTCCTCTGTGGACCTGCCCCACCCAACCTGCCCGCTTCCGCAGGCATCCCTGCAAGGTGGCTCCTGCCTCGCCATAGCCTGAAAAAAGCCCTGGCAGGGACCAGGGCTGACCCAAACACCAGTGCGCCTGCAGTTCCACCAGCCGGTCTTTTCGGCCCACTTCTCAGAGAGCAAGCCCTGACATCTGGAAAAGCTGAAAGTGGGGCAGGGAGGCTAACTGCAGACATTTAGTCTGACCCATGACTCTACCCACCTATGAGCTCACGGTGGCCTCACACAGGTCTCTCAACAGCACGAGAAACAACACCTGCCTAGTCCACACAGCAGGCAAAGCAGGTCATTGCAGCCACGTGGGCTGAAGGCAAAGGGGGCTCAGCCACATCATTAGGGCACATGAAGTCCACACGGGAGACACATGTGGAGTAACTGGAGGCCACGGGGGACTGTGACACAGGGCACCACAGGAACTCCTCTACACAAGGCCACTACTTTTAAGAACAGGAGATGTACACAGAAATAAAACACAGACAAAATGGAGAGAGAGGAATAGGTCCCAAGTAAAGGATCAAGACAAAACCAGAACAAAAGAATCAAGTGAAATGAAACAGAGATAAGCAATATGCCTACTAAAGAATTCACAGTAATGGTCATAAAGATCCTAGCTGGGCTTGAGAAAAGAGTAGATGAACTCCATGAGAACCTCAACAAAGAAACAGAAAACATTAAAAGAACAAGTCAGAGCTAAAGACAATAACTGAAATGAAACAAATACTAGAGTGAATTGGTAGCAGATTAGAGGATGTGGAAAGACAGATCAACCAACTGGAAGACAGGGTAATGGGAAGATCAAAGCTGAATAATAATAATAACAATAATAAATATAAAATGAGAAGAAGTTATAGGAACTCAGAGACATTATCAAGAATAATAAGATTTACTTTATAAAAATCCACCAAAAGAAGAGAGAAATAAGGGGTAAGAAAAATTGAAGAATCCTTCCTAATCTGGGGAAGGAGACATCGAGGTCCAGGAAATGCAGAGAGACCCTACCATGGTTAACCCAAGGAGATTCACACTAAGACACATAATTCTTAAAATGTCAAAAAGTAATGATAAAGAGAATTTTAAAAGCAACAAGAGAAATGAAAACAGTTATGTAAATTGAGAACTCCATAAGGCTATCAGATGGATTTTTCAGCAGAAACTTTGCAGGCCAGGTGAGAGTGGAATGGTATATTCAAAGTGGTGAAAGAAAAAAAAAAAAAGACTACAACCAAGAATACTTTATCCTGAAAGGTTGTAATTCAGAATAGAAAGAGATAAAAGTTTCCCAGAGTTAAAAGGAATTTATCAGCACTAACCAGCGTTACAAGAAATGTTAAAGAAAATTATTTGCCCTCCCCCGTTCATGCTCTGTCTCAAAAATAAATAAACGTTAAAAAAAATTAAAAAAAAAAAAAACTGGGGCACCTGGGTGGCTCAGTCGGTTGAGCATCCGACTTCAGCTCAGGTCATGATCTCGTGGTCCATGAGTTCGAGCCCCGCGTCGGGCTCTGTGCTGACAGCTCAGAGCCTGGAGGCTGTTTCAGATTCTGTGTCTCCCACTCTCTGACCCTCCCCCATTTATGTTCTCTCTCTGTCTCAAAAATAAATAAACGTTAAAAAATTAAAAAAAAAAAGAAAATTCTTTGAGTGGAAAGAAAAGGTCATAACTAAAAGAAAATGATGGGGGAAAAGTTTCACAGGTGAAAGTAAACATATAGTAAAGTAGTAGATTAATCACTTATAAGGCTAGTAGGAAGATTAAAATACAAAAATAGTAAAATCAGTTACATATACAAAAATTAGTTAAGGGATACACAAAATAAAAATATTTAAAATATGACATACACATAAAATGTAAAGGAAAGAGTAAAATCTTAGTGCATTTAGAATGTGTTCAGACATAAATGACCATCAGCTTAATAGAGGCTGTTATACACATAAGATGTTTCATATGAACCTAGTGGTCACCGCATATCAAAAACCTCCAGTGGAGACACAAAAAATAAAGAGAAAAGAATCCAAGCATAACATTAAAGAAAGTCATCAAACCATAAGGAAGAGAGCAAGAGAAATAGAAACAGAAAAGAACTACAAAACAACAAGAAAACAATGAACAAAATGTCACTAAGTACATACCTATCAGTAATTACTTTAAATGTAACTGAACTCAATGCTCCAATCAAAAGACAGGGTGAATAAATAGATGAGAAAAAAAAAAAAAAAAAAAGACCCATCTATATTCTGCCTACAAGAGACTCACTTCACCTAAAAACACACAGAAACTGAAAGTAAAGGGATGGATCAAAAGATATTCCATGCAAATGGAAGTGAAGAAAAAGCCACAGTAGGAATACTTAAATCAGATAAAATAGACTTTAAAACAAAGACTGTACAAAGAGACAAAGGCAGTGCATAATGATAAAAGGAATCAATCTAATAAAAATATATAAAAATTATAAATATCTATGTATCCAATATACATAGCCTTGAAGGTTACATTAGACTCGATAGAACTAACAGATATGTGCTGAACATCCTATCCAAAAACAGAATAATACACATTCTTTTCAAGTTCACATACAACACTCTCTCGAATGGATCACACACCAGGTCACAAAGCATGTCTGAATAAATTAAATAAAATTGAAACCATATGAGACACATTTTCTGACAAAAAAAAGATACGAAATTAGGAAGCAATTCCAAGAAAAAACTGGAAAGAACACAAATACACAGAGGCTAAACAACATGTTGGTAAACAATGAACGAGTCAACCAGGAAAACAAAGAAGAAATAAAAAATTTCATGTACATAAATAAAAATAAAGCTATAATGGTCCAAAATCTTTGGGACGCAGCAAACCAGTTCTAAGAGGGAACTTTACAGCAATACAGATCTATATCAAAAAACAAAACAAAAGAAAACAAAAAAACCCTCAAATAAACAACATAACCTTACACTAAAGGAACCTTATATAAGGGGGAAAAAAAAACATGAAACTGGAAGAAGGATGGAAATAATAAAGATTAAGCAGAAATAAATGAAATCGAGACAAAAATAGAAAAGATCAATAAAACCAGGAGGTGTTTTTTGAAAATTTAAACAAAATTGAGGAACTTTTAGCTAGATTTATCAAAAAAAAGAGAGGGAAAGAGAGACAGAACTTAAAATCAGAAATGAAAGAGAAGAAATAACAGACACCACAAAAATACAAAGGATTATAAAAATATTACGGGGCACCTGGGTGGCTCAGTCAGTTAAGCATCCCACTTTAGCTCAGTTCATCATCTCCCAGTTTGTGGGTTTGAACCCCGCATTGGGCTCTGGGCTGACAGCTCAGAGCATGGAGCCTGCTTTGGATTCTGTGTCACACTCTTTCTCTGTCCCTCCCCTGCTTGTGTGTTCGCTCCCTCCCTCCCTCTCTCTCTCTCTCTCTCTCTCAAAAATGAATAAAAATTTTTAGAAAAATTTTATAAGAGAATATTATGAAAATTAAATGCTAACAAATTGAACAACCTATAATAAACTGATAAATTTCTAGAAACATACCATCTTCTGAAACTGAATCAGGAAGAAATAAAAATGTTAACGGACTGATCACTAGTAGTGAAATTGATCTTTTAAAATCTCTCAACAAACAATAGATGACTTCATGAGCAAACTTGGCCAAACATTCCAAGAACAGTTAATACTTACTCTTCTCAAACCATTACAAAAAATTCCAAAACTTTTCCATACAAATTCATTCTAACAAGTCATGATTTCCCTGATCCCAAAACCTGATAAAGACACCACAGAAAAAGAAACTAAAGGCTGATATTTCTGATGAACAAAGCAAAAATCTTCAACAAAATATTAGCAAACAAAATTCAACAATATATTGAAAAAATAATTCACAGTCAAATAGGATTCATTCCAGGATGTAATGGGAGGGTCAATATTTGCAAATTAACCAGTGTGATATGTTATATTTACAAAATTAAATATAAAAAAACATGTAATTATCTCAGTACACACAGGAAACGTATTTGAGAAAATCCAACATTTATTCATGATAAGAACTCTCAACATAGTGAGTTTAGAGGGAACATACATCAACATAATAAAGGCCACAAATGATAAATCCACAGCTGACATCACACTCAATGGTGAGAAACTGAAAGGTTTCCCTCTAAGATCAGGAACAAGAAAAGAATGTCCAATCTCATTTTTATTCAACATAGTACTAGAATTCCTAGATGCAGCAATTAGAAAAGAAAAATAAATAAAAAACAATAAACAAAAGTAAAGTAAAACTGTCACTATTTACAGATAACATTATATGATATATAGAACACCCTAAAGGCTCCACCAAAAATCTATTAGAACTGATAAATAAATTCAGTGTAGCTGCAGGATATGAAATTAATATACAGAAATCTGTTGCATTTCTGTATACTAAAAACAAAGTAGCAAAAAGAGAAATTAAGAAAGAAGTTCTATTTACAATCGCACCAAAAAGAAAATACCTAGGAATAAATTTAACCAAGGTGATGTGTGGGGGATAAGCTTAGGAATCCCTCCCGCTTACACCAATGGATTAACAAGGCATAAAGAAATACAAAGTCATAAAATGCTCACACCCGATTTGGGTAAACCAGATTGGAACCCCAAGAATGGGGGGGTGCAAAGGCACTCTGAGAATAGGGAGGTGCAAAGTCACCCCAAAATAGAGAGGGGGTGCAAAGCCCCCAGGATAGAGAGGGAGAGGCAAAGGCTTAAAATAGGAACAGGTGCAAAAGTGCCCGATACTTGTATATGAAATGAACAAGACTAGATATTCAGGGTGGAAGCACCCCTAATTTAGTACTACAGCAGAAAAGCTGCTTTCATAGGAGGATAGGGCCAGGTTAGGTAAATTGGTGAATTGGATTATTCACTGCTGCACTGCAGGCAAACCAGCCCAGAATGGAGATGGTTAATAAAAGAAAAGGTGCCCTATTAACCGTGAAGTTATTTCCCGTTTCTCATCCCCTAGGCTAGCAAAGATAAACAGGCACAGCGCCTCCTGTCTACCCGTTAACAACCATCTGCCCATCTGCCCAGCACCAGGATTTTGTTTTACATTGACCCAAACCCCAAACACTGTATATCTTCAAAATTCCCCTTTTCCCTCACGTCCCCAAGTTAATGTTCATAGTTTGTCTCTTTGTGCACACCCATCATGTTTGTAAGCTTTCTGATCTTAATAAATACGGGGCAAGGACCCTTATTCGGGGCTCTTGTCTTTTCCCAGGCATTAGCCATCTCTCGCTTTTCATCCTGCATCCCACTCTCTTGCTAGACAAGAGAGAACTTTAGACCCAGAATCCACGACAGTGATGAAAAACATGCACTCTGTAAACTTTAAGTTACTGGTTAAAGAAATTAAAAACAACATAAATAGAAAGGTGTACCATGTTCATGAATTTAATAATTAATATTATTTGAATGTCCATTCTACCAAAACAATCTAGAGATTCAATGTTTTTTGTTTAATTTTTTAACTTTATTTATTTTGAGAGAAAGAGCGAGTTGGAGAGGGGCAGAGAGAGAGAGAGAGAGAGAGAGAGAGAGAGAGAATCGAAATCAGGCTCTGTGCTGAGAGCATGGAACCTAATGTGGGACTTGAACCCATGAACAGTGAGATCATGACCGAAGCCAAACCAAGAGTCAGATGCACTACTGACTGAGCCATCCAGGTCTTCCTAATTCAATGCTTTTTTAATTCAAATTTATTTATTTTTTTATTTTTTATGAGGTAGTTTACACAAAGTTTATTATTGTTTTTGTTAACATATAGTGTAATATTAGTTTCAGTACTAAAATTTTGTGATGCATCAATTACGTACAACACCCAGTGCTCTTCCCAACAAGGGCTCCCTTTAATACCCACCACCCATTTAGACCATTCCCGGCCCTCCCCCCACTTAGCCAATAGCGAACCTCAGTTTGCTTTCTACAGTTAAATAGTCTGTTTTGTGGTTCACCTCTTTTTTTTCTCTCTTTTTACTCCTATGTTCATATGTTTTATTTCTTAAATTCCACATATGAGAGAAATTACATGGTATTCATTTTTTTCTGACTTACTTTGCTTAGAATACACTCTAACTCTATCCATGTTGTTGCAAATGGCAAGATTTCACTTTTTATGGCTGAGTAATAGTCCAGTGTGTGTGTGTGTGTGTGTGTGTGTGTGTAAACACACATACCACATCTTTATCTTCTCCCATTGCCTATTGATTGTTTCCTTTGCTGTGCTGAAAACTAGACAGATACTTGCAAAGGAATAAAGCTGGACCACTTTCTTGCACCATACACAAAAATAAACTCAAAATGGATTAAAGACTTATATGTGAGACCTGAAACCATAAATTTCTTAAAAGAAATTATAGGTAGTAATCTCTTGAACATTGCCTTTAGCAACATTTTTATGCATAGGTCTCTTGAGGCAAAGGAAAAAAAAACAAAAATAAACTCTTGACACTATACCAAAATAAAAAGCTTTTGCACAACAAAGAAAATCATTAACAAAAGATAGTCTGGTGAATGGGAGAAGACATTTGAAAATGATGTATCTGATAAGGGACTAATATCTAGAATATATAAAGAACTTATACAACTCAACAATAAAGAAGTAAGGAATCCAATTCAAAAGGGGGCAGAGAACCTGAATAGACCTTTTCCCAGAGACGTACAAATGACCAATGGACACGTGAAAAGATGTTCAACATTACTAATAATTAGGGAAATGTAAATCAAAACCAAAATGAGACATCACCCCACATCAAAAAGAATGGCTAGTATCAAAAAGACAAAAACTAACAAATGTTAGCAAGGATGTGGATAAAAGGAAACTCTTATGTCCTATTGGTGGGAAGGTAAATTGGTGCCAACCACTGTGGAAAATTGTAGAATTTCATCACAAAATTAAAAATAGAAATACCATATGATTCAGTAATACCACTACTGGGTGTTTAACCAAAGAAAACAAAAACAATAATTCAAGAAGACATGTGCATTCCTATGCTTATTGCAGTATTATTTACAATAGACAAGATGTGGAAGCAACTTGTTTCCATCAATAGATGAATTGATAAAGAAAAAGTAGTGCATATATTTACACACACACATATTCATCAATAGATCAATAAAGAAAATGTGGGGTATATATTTATACACATGTGAACACACACACACACAAATACACATAATAGAATATTAGTCACAGAGATGGAGATCATGCCATTTGCAACAACATGGTTGAAACTAGAGGGTGTTGTGCTAAGTGAAATAAGTAAGATAAAGACAAATTCCACATGATCTCATTTAAATGTGGAATCTAAAAAACAAAACAAATGAACAAGCAAAGAAACAAATAAAAACAGACACTTAAATATAGAGAATCATCTGGTGGCTGTCAGAGGGGAGTTAAGTGGGGATGTGGGTGAAATAAAGGGGATTAAGTACGTACAAACTTCCATATATAAAGTCAATAAGTCACAGAAATTGAAAATAGAACATAGAGAACATAATTGATAATACAGTAATAACATTTGTATGGTGACAGATGGTGACTACACTTATTGTAGTATTATGTATAGAATTGTCGAATCAATATGTTGTACACCTGAAACTAATATAAAATTGTATGCTAATTATGCCTTGGTAAAAAAGAAAAAAAAAGAAAGAAAGAAATCAAGGAACATCTGAGGATTTGAGAGGACAAAATAGAGAATAATGGAAGAAGATGGGTTGAAAAACAGGGAGAAAATATATTTGATTTTGGATAAGTTTAGTTTGAGGTCATTATAAGGTCTTTCAGTGGAGATGTTTAACGATAAATTGTATATACAAGTTCAGGAGTGCATTAAGCATGAAAATTTGTGATTCATCATCATCTGCACACACATATCAGCCAAATAAAAGCAGCTAGAGTAGGTTAGACCCACAGAGAGAAAACATAAGAAAATATTAGAATAGGGCTCATAAGAGAATATTAAGAAATAACTGAATTTTATGTCAAACATGGGTAAAGGAAGACTAGAAAGGAATTTAAGAATATGTAAAAAATACACGCTAGTGTATGGAAATTAATAGAAAGGAATGTTCCAAGTAGAATGAAGTCCCCAGTTTCAAAGGTTGCAGAGGATTATTGTAGATGATAACAGAACATTATTTTGATTTGGTCACAAAGAGAATTGTTAAATGAAATTACTGGTCTGACCTGGTCCTGCTTTTAATTTTAAAAAGTTTTAATTAAGATGATAAGGTCACAAAAATAGTATGAGTAAATACTAATAAAGAATAGTTGATCAATTGGTCTTTCATTACCATAATCAGGATCAACCAGAAGCCTTGTGAAAAAACTGAAGGAAACATTTTTATAATGCTGGAAATTGTTTCTTAATTAAAGTTATTTTCTAAACATAACTAAATGCCAACCCTTAGACTATATCCAGGGGTCTGAAATTCAAAGAATCCATGTTTGTTTGTTTGTTTGTTTTTATCTTGTGGACCAGAAAACAGAGTCAGGCTTAGTATTCTGCATAAATAATAATTCTACACCCTACAGAGTTATTTGGCAACATTATGAAATTGAAATTTGTTCTAGGAAAAACTGCTTTTCTGTAAATGTTTGCATTACCTCCACAGTAAGCCCTCCATGGATGGCTGGCATTGGGAAAATGAAATGAATGAACATCCTGATGAATGAAAAAGAGTAAGCATATGTAACAGAAAGCAGATTGGGAAAGGCTAATGGGATTAACCCAGATTGTTCCAAAGAGAAATACTAGATCTTGATTCATGAGTAAATAAGTGCTTTCATGAAACAAAGATTAAATATCAATAGGCAGTTGCCACTGCAGGTGACGTTTGCCTCCTTGCCCTTTCTCTGTCTTCAATACCCTCCACTGATAACAGTTCCACCAACAAAATCTATTACATTTCTGTTTTGAGATTTGCCCTCTGAAGTCCCCATAACTCAAATACCATTCCCTGCCCTTTCTTATCAACCCAAAGGACTCTGGGCCTTGCTGTTGTTTAGCAGTCTAGCTACTCGGATCAGATACTCTACAGTGTGGTGGACTCATGATAGCCTAATCCCTCTAAGGCAATCTATGTACTTAATAAGCATTTAATAAAGCATTCGTAGACAGTTTCAATTCCTCCCCACCCTAAGTAGCATGGAAATGTGTTGTTGTTGAACCAGTGTCTAGCAGAAACAGGCATTCTAATTTCTTCAATTTTAATTAATTGTAAGCAATTTTTTTTATAATTTGATTTTGCCACAGTGTCCCATTAATTCAAAACAAGATCGAAGAGGAAAGCAATGTCAATCAGGTTTTTAAAGAGCTATATTTTCTAGGTCATCATATTTCTTCTCAAGACAACTGCTGGTGTGTCTGTAGAAGTTTGAGATATGCATACACACACATTGTTCTCAAAAAATTAAAAAATACTGCAAAGCTTCAGAACTCGATGATATAGGCCTTCCCTCGTGTGAAAGTAAAGTTATTAAATAACTATGGAACATATGCAGAATATTCAGGTTCAGCAATGAATATCCTAATAGTTCTTTTCAAATGTATGCTTTGATTCAGATCTTTAAAAACCAAAATGGGAGATAGGTTGAGGAAAAATAAACCAATCACTTTCTTTCCAAATCTTTTTTTGGTGGAGATGTTGTCAAAGGACGCACAAATCCTCAGAGATGACATTCTTCATTTCTCCTAAATAACCCTTCCAAATATTGCTTTATCTTAATTATTCCAGAGGTTGTTACTTTCAGATACAACATTCTGAAAATCTGCTAACAGGAGAGCTGGAAGACTAGTCTTCCCACATTTAATGAACCTTGATTCTCAGTTGTATGTTTTAAATTACCTGGACACAGAATTTAACATAAATGTAGCATTTAAACTTACTCTGATGCTGAAAATACATATGATTTATGAATACCCCTGAGATAAATATCATTATAGTATACTATATTCTAAAGTTGATCTCCTAACTCCTTCATGAATTTTAGGATTCCCTTGTTACTTCTCGTGTTTTGCTTTCAACTGACACCACCCGTTACATGTTACAAGTGGAGGTATGTTATGGGAATAGCAATCCTGGTGTCATACATTTTTCCACATAGGTAAGATACTTCCATTTGACTTAAAAAAAAAAAAAAAAAGGACACCAGCAGTAAGTGTTTCAGATTTCATAGCATTTCCATAAAGGATATTTTAAGGCTTGCACATTCTCTGGCCCCCAAATCGAACTAACAGACTGTTCTATCCCTGCCAAAGGCCAGCTTTATCTTCTAGATTGATCACTGATGCAATAGACTACATCAAATCTTGAACTAAGTTCACCTGGTACTCTTGGAATTATATGTCAGAATTTGTATCAATATTTAGCACATAGTATTTGGAAACATATATCAGTGATCTGACCTGAAATGTCCTAGTAATTATTGAACACTCACAGCAACTTTAGTCCTTCCAGTCCCCAAAGACCTACTGTTAGAAAGCTTTCAAAACAAAAATAGAACAAAATCTCTTTTGAAGTTGTGTTATCTAATCCACTTAATATTTTATAAGCTATATACAAAGTCATATATTTTAAATAATATTTTAAATGGCTAAAACAAAACAAAAACAAAAAAAAAGTCTACCTAATTCCTATTAACTACTTCGAAAACTTGAAATAAGTTATAGGTATATAAAATTTTTACAAAATCAATTAAACATTTAATTGAAAGACTTTAATGAAGTACCTTAAAAGCTGCCCCTTGACCACAGAATAAAATCCAAAGCCAATTAAATGTCATACAGGGCCCTGTGCAAATTGATTTTTAATAAACTTCTAAATTTCATTCTTCTTACCACTTGCCTCTTTGCTCTCATTTACCTTTGGGCCTTCCCACATTTTTTTTTTCTCCTAAATCTGGAACACTATTCCCTCCAGCTTTCATATCTGTCTTTAAATCTCACTGAAAGTGTTAACTCCAGGAAGCATTCGACCCCAGACCCCTTTCCATCCCCATATCTCCACCCACATATATTCAAGTTTGTATTAGAGTTTTCTCTTATGTAGTTCACCACACTTGGAACTTTCTTCATCATAGTCCCGATGACATTACATTCTAATTTCTTATTTAAATCATTATTCTGGAGAGTAGACATCATGCCCATGATATTAAACATTGTATCTCAAGTACTTATCCCGGTGTCTAGCATATAGTAAAGGTACTCAATATTATTTATTTACAGTGGATGACTGATTGAAGAATTAGAGTAAGAATTAATGAAAACATACAAAAGAGGATAAATTTATTTAAATGAGTGTTAAAACAAAAAGGCTTTGCTGAAAATAAAGAGAAAACATAACAAAAAATACACTATGCATTCTTCCTAAAAATCTAAAACTTTCACCTATTGAGAAAATATAGCAAAATAAATTTCTTTTTGAAATAAATTACTTTAAAGGTGCATGCATTTGATCATTCTAAAATTATAACGTTCCCATTTGTTCCACTGTGAATTCCTTCTTGTGCAGGGTAATGTGTGTTTTAGTTACTCTGCACATCATCATTATGGCTTATTATTCTACATTTATAAAATAACCCTTACATCTTTAACTGAGGTCTTCAAGTTTTCAAGTTAAAAGCAAAAAAAAAAATTTTTTTACATTTTTTAAAAGCAGTTCAAGATAGACTTGACCCTTAAGAATGTCATGAGTTCTTTTCCATTTCTTGGTGACTCTAAGAGTTCTTTTGATTTAAAAACAGCATTTTTTCTCCCAATTTTACAATTTTAACAGGAACTTTATTTTATGTGTTAACATGAGAATTTTTCTGAAAACCTTTAGAAAGTAGAACTCCATTTGAACGCTATACACACACACACACACACACAC
>NW_024412376.1:143632951-143640281 GCF_014898765.1 Herpailurus yagouaroundi | reverse complement strand
CATACACACACACACACCTATCATATTTGCTTATATATGTATTCATTGTTATCATTATAAGATTACATGAAACCTCAAAACATAGACTGAAATTATCATAATATTAAGAGTTCTTTATTGAGGGGAGATTGGGTGGCTCAGTTGTTTAGGCATCTGACTTTTGATTTCAGCTCAGATCATGATTTTGTGGTTCATGAGATCAAGCCCCATGTTGGGCTCTATGCTGACAGTTCAGTTCCTGCTTGGGATTCTCTCCCTCTCTCTCCACCCCTCCTCTGCACACACACTGTCTCTCAAAATAAATAGCGAAACATTTTTTCTTTAAAGACTTCTTTATTGCTAAGTGTTTTATATGTAAGGTTTATTTTAACCCCCACCAGCACTGGACTGTATTATAGGTACAGTTATCATGTGTTTAGGGCACCAGCAGGGACTGAATAACCCCCTCCCAAAAGATAATGAGGAAATAATTTGTTATTTAAGGTTTTTATAGTAGCGTATAATTACTTTTCATAGGAAAATAAAAATTTTGGACTTTTCTCCAATTAGTTTATGGTTTAGAAATACTTTCATTTTGAATTGCATATGAGGAAATTCGATAAGCAGGTCAGTACTTGGGGGTTTAAAATTTTTAATTTACCCCTATTTCTTACAACAGTCCTGTGAACTAATTAATATCATACTCTCTAATGTACTGATAAAGAAATGGAGGTTTAAAGATATTCAGTCATTAATTTCAAATAATATGACATGTAAGATTCAGGATCAAGACTGGAATTCAGGTAGTTCAACATCAAAACTGAACTTTTAAGACCATCATAGCTACTTTCCTCAAAGAAGAGATTTCTTATTTTCTCAAAGAGGTAGGAAACAATCTAGAAGGCATATGTGATCGATTCTGTGGCCAGCACATTAAAAGTCAGGGATAGAATAAGGCCACCTCACCTATGAACACAAAAACCTACAGAATATAATTGGTTCATTTAATCTTCCCCATGGCATAGCCAAATTAAAATTATTGAGTGTTTTCTGATAGGTCTCAATTGTTCAACATAGTGCTGAGAAACCGAACATGTGAATAGATGATGGATTGACCAAATATAAGAATAGAACTCTGACCTACAAACTGCAGCAGTCTGCCACATAACCAGACCTTTATTTATAATAAGCAACCAGAACAGCAGACTTTTATCTCTAGTGACAAACCACTATGCTAAATAATAACAATCAGCTCCAAAAGGCCAAGACTTGATTAATAACTGAAAGGTTCCCTAATTTTGGTCCCTGCTTTTAAGTTGGGATCAACTATAAATAGACAAATATACATCCCTAAACAATCATACAGTATGCCCCACATCTCATCGCCCACTTATATCTTCCCAATGCCAACAGACTCCAATCAGAGTATACTGAAGTCTTCCCTTTTTTTCCACTATAAAGCTTTCCCACTCCTCTTTGAGTCTGTCAGAACTCAAGTGATAGTACCTGAATTCCTTACTACAGTAAGCTCAAAATAAAGAGCCTTTGTTTCTCTCATTTGGTAGGTCTTCATAGATTTCCACAGTGTTCAGTGGAGTGGGGACCCAAAGCAACTGAAAAATATGTCCCTGGCTTTGAAATGCTTGTAATCTACTTGAGAAGAAAATATATGCATATAAAATGATTTAGAGGAAAATAGGAATCTACATATAGGTAAAATAACTGACCGTACCCTTTAAAAGAATTCAGGAAGTGTGATAGTGTTTAATCAAGTTTGGACATTACAGGGGTCTGGAATTAAATACCAGCTATATGCTATATTACCTCTATAATTTGGGGGTATTTGCTCAGATTCTAAGCTTCAGTTTTCCCTTTTCTCAAATAAAAATATAAATATTTATATCAAAAATAACATTTGTAATTGTCTAATGTATATTAATTCATTAAAGTCCCATTTGTTTCTTTGTTATTGTTTATAGAACTGAAAGGAAATATGTTAGAGCAATATGGGCGTTATTTATGGATAGTATATGAATGGGATTGCTTCCTGGACTAATAAGAGGAAAAATGGGTATTCCAGATGAAGGACTTTATAAAAGAGCTATTAATGAACATGTTTTGTGGCTAAAATAAGGAAATCAACTCCTTGGGTGTAAAAAATGGTGCATAAATAAATTTAAAGTTGTACCCCAATGTTCATAGCAGCACTCTCAACAATAGCCAAATTATGGAAAGAGCCTAAATGTCCATCAACTGATGAATGGATAAAGAAATTGTGGTTTATATACACTATGGAATACTACGTGGCAATGAGAAAAAATGAAATATGGCCTTTTGTAGCAACGTGGATGGAACTGGAAAGTGTGATGCTAAGTGAAATAAGCCATACAGAGAAAGACAGATACCATATGGTTTCACTCTTATGTGGATCCTGAGAAACTTAACAGGAACCCATGGGGGAGGGGGAGGAAAAAAAAAAAAGAGGTTAGAGTGGGAGAGAGCCAAAGCATAAGAGACTGTTGAGAACTGAGAGCAAACTGAGGGTTGAGGGGGGGTGGGAGGGAGGATAGGGTGGGTGATGGGTATTGAGGAGGGCACCTTTTGGGATGAGCACTGGGTGTTGTATGGAAACCAATTTGACAATAAATTTCATATATAAATAAATAAATAAATAAATAAATAAATAAATAAATAAATAAAAAAAAATAAATAAAGTTTAAATAATTAACATACTGAAGCTCTTTGACATAGACTAAGTAATTGACTCAAAAGAAAAACAAGAGTAATTATTATTCTTCAGCATGGGAGTGTCAAAAACATTGTTGAAAAATAACATTAGTGAATATATTTGAGAAGGGTAATATTGGATTCAGGGAAACTATTGAAGAAGGTATTAAAACAACACAGAAGCAATGACTGTAAATGTTAGTGGTGCTTCTCAAATAGCTCCAAGTTTTCAAGTCTGATAATCTTAGATTGAAAAGGGGGAAGATAACCATATAGGCTCTGTGGTATGTGGTGATAGCATCTCATATTGGTGGTTTGAACTCATTTTGAGTTCTTTGAATTCATCTTATCTACATAGTTTCTGGGTTCTTTGCATTCCTTGTAATTGCTTTTTTGTGTGCAGCTTCTAGCTATTTTTAAAATGCTCAAATGTCATGTGAAAGTTTTCATGATCATTCAAGTTAGTAATGGTGTGGTTTTGTTAGACCTTCTCACCAATATTATAGTTACATTTCTTCCAGGAACATAGTTGCCATATAATAGGATTATCCCTTCACTCCTTCCTGAACTTGAATATGACCGTGTATTTTAGACAATAAAATGTGTGTCATGGCAGGTGGAATTCTTTAAAAGATAAAATGGAGTACTCCTTAACTTTTGCTTGGCCATTAAAGATTCAGTTAGTTGTATCTCTAAAGAAAAGTAGTGTGTTTAGGAAATTGAATGAATAATTAATGAGCTTCTGAAAGAGAAAGTCAAAGCCCTGATGGGTTCACTGGTGAACTCCACCAAACTTTTAAGAAAGAAGTTAAACCAATTCTATGTATAAATAAATCCATCTCTCCCTTCCTACAGTTGGGCAATGTACAACTTGCATGGCCATGTGTGATAATCCTCTTTCATTTGAATTCTGAAAATATTCAGCAGAGTTCTATAAAAGTATATAATTAACAAACATTTCTTTCACAGGTGATTAAGATATGCCACTAGCAGTTGAGAACATGAAACTGGAGCTTGATAGGTGATTAGTACTAAAAGAATTCCTATTCTGATGTCACGTGTGTTAGCTATTCATTCACTGTGCATTGGATTTTTTCACAGTGCCTTATCCACCTCCTATAATTACTGACTACCTATCAAATGGATCAATAAAAGTCATTTTTATATTTTACATTAGGGAAATAACTTGTTTAATTTTCAATCATTATCCTTAGGAACAAGGACCCAGAGTTTTATTTTCATTATGTATCTTTAACAATGTTTTCCCTTTGATTGAATTCATGCATTTATCAAGTACTTACTGAAGACAAAATATGTGTGGCCCATCATAATAAGTGTGAGGAGAGATCACAAAGAATAAAATATAAAGCAGTTATAAGGTATTTCCGGGATGAAAATATGCGATGAGGATAAAATAAGGCCATATTAAAACAATATTGTCTGAAAATTTTCAAGAAGACATATGGGAGTGAAAAGAAAAGAAAATCCAATTTTCACAAGGGGAAGTGGGAACAGAGTTTAACTAAAAAGAAATGTTCCAAGTTTCAAAGGCACCTCTCACAGACCTCTAAAAAGAGAAAAGATTTTACTGTAATTCTAGATACTTACTAGAGCTCAGTTACAACCCTAGATTTACATGGCATCTTCAAGGAAAGATAAGCACACGTATTGTTCCTTTACAAAATTCTGATTGCAAGCAAGCTCATCATCTCCATATGCCTACAATTATCCATAATAATTTCACATTTCATTTGGTTAATTCTTCTGCTTCCCTGCATACAAACACATAATGATATGGACCTCCCTTACCTTGCATATTGTTCTAATTATTGTTTCGTTTTATTTAGTAATGTAATGAATCTGGAGCATTCAATCAAGGGATTATCGCTCATACTTTGATGAGAACATTATTAATTATTATCAAGATTGCTGCTCCAGGGCCATGCAGAAGGTTGTGTAATTACCCAGTGATTTCAGGACAATTTACACTGTCAATCTGAGAAGAAAGAAAGAAAGAAAGAAAGGAAGGAAGGAAGGAAGGAAGGAAGGAAGGAAGGACGGAAGGAAGATAAAGTAAGACTGTTTCGATCCCTTCCTTCTTTTTCAGCCTACCTTCCTCATTGATACACTTGGATTAAGAATGAATATAAATTTGGGGCGCCTGGGTGGCGCAGTTGGTTAAGCGTCCGACTTCAGCCAGGTCACGATCTCGCGGTCCGTGAGTTCGAGCCCCGCGTCAGGCTCTGGGCTGATGGCTCAGAGCCTGGAGCCTGTTTCCGATTCTGTGTCTCCCTCTCTCTCTGCCCCTCCCCCGTTCATGCTCTGTCTCTCTCTATCCCAAAAATAAATAAACGTTGAAAAAAAAAAGAATGAAAATAAATTTATTTGGTAATTCTATAAATGTGGTGCCCCAAGCCTAGGTGTTTTTTCTGCATTTTAAAAATTTCTATTTTACTCCACACCCTACCCCACTCCACCCCTTCCATAAAAGGTAGTCATATTTACTTACCTCATTCTTGGAAAGACTAACTTGGAATAATATTTAATCTTTTACCTTAGAATTTTCAAAAACAAATCTCAAAAGTTATTACTTAAAATTTATTTGCTAAAGCTAATGTTAAAAAGGAAAACAAGGGCATTAATAAGTTCTGGAAAAAATAAATGTCAGGATACAAAGTTCACTAGAAATCTTACTCGTACAGGACATCAAGGACCAGTTTCAAAGATTAGCAGCATGCTTCCAGTTCTACTGTCTGTCATTGAGTTTGCAGTAAACAACCAGAACTAAAATACCCACACCCGATGCATTAATTCTCATTCTTCATGGAAGTGAAATTCTGCCCAAATCAACTGAAGTGTTACAAATGTGTGACTCAGAATACAGGGTTAAATTAGATGGCAATTCAAAGAATCAACTGTATCTAATTAAAACAATCTAATAAAGTTTCCTGGCTTAATTCTTGAACTACCTAGTTCACAAATAACTGGAATGACTAAAGCAAGGTAAATTTCTAAAAGAAGAATATGACCTTAGTGCTTTTTAAACAAAACACCACAGGTGATAGAAAACTATTGAGTTTAAAAGTGGTTCTCTTGTGGTTCCACTCAAATTTTAGGTTTGCTTGTTCTAGCTTCGAGAACAATGCTGGTGCAATTTTGATTGGGATTGCATTGAATGGGTAGATTGCTTTGGGTAGTACTGACATTTTAACAATATTTATTCTTCCAACCCATGAACAGGGAATGTTTTTCCATTTCTTTGTATCTTCTTCAATTTCCTTCATAAGCCTTCTATAGTTTTCAGCATACAGATCTTTTACATCTTTGGTTAGGTTTATTCCTGAGTATTGTATGATTCTTGGTGCAATTGTGAATGGGATCAGTTCCTTTATTTGTCTTTCTGTTGCTTCATTATTAGTGTATAAGAATGCAACTGATTTCTGTACATTAATTTTGTATCCTGAGACTTTGTTGAATTCATGTATCAGTTCTAGCAGACTTTTGGTGGAGTCTATTTGGTTTTCCATGTATAATATCATATCATCAGCAAAAAGTGAAAGCTTGACTTCATCTTTGCCAATTTTGATGCCTTTGATTTCCTTGTGTTGCCTGACTGCTGATGCTAGAACTTCCAACAATATGTTAAACAACAGCAGTGTGAGTGGACATCCCTGTCGTGTTCCTGATCTCAGAGGAAAAGGTTTCAGTTTTTCCCTATTGAGGATGATATTAGCTGTGGGATTTTCATAAATGGCTTTTATGATGTTTACATCCAGATGGCCAAGAGGCACATGAAAAGATGCTCAACGTCACTCCTCATCAGGGAAATACAAATCAAAACCACACTGAGATACCACCTCATGCCAGTAAGAGTGGCTAAAATGAACAAATCACGAGACTATAGATGCTGGAGAGGATGTGGAGAAATGGGAACCCTCTTACACTGATGGTGGGAATGGAAACTGGTGCAGCCACTCTGGAAAACAGTGTGGAGGTTCCTCAAAAAATTAAAAATAGATCTACCCTATGACCCAGCAATAACACTGCCAGGAATTTACTCAAGGGATACAGGAGTGCATAGAGCAGTTGTACCCCAATGTTTATAGCAGCAATTTCAACAATAGCCAGATTATGGAAAGAGCCTAAATGTCCATCAACTGATGAACAGATAAAGAAATTGTGGTTTATTATACACAATGGAATACTACTTGGCAATGAGAAAGAATGAAATCTGGCCATTTGTAGCAACGTGGATGGAACTGAAGAGTGTTCTGCTAAGCGAAATAAGTCATACAGAGAAAGACAGATACCATATGTTTTCATTCTTATGTGGATCCTGAGAAACTTGGTGGAGGACCATGGAGGAAGGGAAGGGGAAAGAAAAAAAAGTTAGAGAGGGAGGGAAGCAAACCATAAGAGACTCTTAAAAACTGAGAATAAACTGAGGGTGGATGGGGGGGTGGGAGGGTGGGGAAAGTGGGTGATGGGCATTGAGGAGGGCATCTGTTGGGGTGAGTACTGGGTGTTGTATGGAAACCAATTTGACAATAAATTTCATATATATATGAATTTCATATATATAATTATATATATATAAATAAATATATAAATGAATATATATATC
>NW_024412376.1:143617083-143632851 GCF_014898765.1 Herpailurus yagouaroundi | reverse complement strand
ATATATATATATATATATATATATATATAAATGAATGTGGTTCATGTGGTTCTCAACTCTAGATGTACAGCAGGGTTCTCCAGGCCTCTAGACCAGACCAGTTAAATCAGGATCTCTAGAAATGAGTGTCAGATATTAGAATTTTTTTTTAATACTCCCCCAGATGATTCCAATGTGTAGCCCATTTGAGAACCACTAGGCTGGAGGAGAGATGAAAAGGACATTTTTCCAACAAGCAACATTTTGTCTACATCAGTGAGCTAAGTTACAAAGACAATTGAAAACATGCAGGGCCTAAGACCTCATTTTCTGTTTCAGTGAGGCAAGGCCCTGTGCTTTCTGCCTTAAGGTTAGCTTTTCAGTTATTCATCACTTGCCATCCTTATGTTAGGACTAAAAGCATCATCACGTCGATAACCATGAAGCTCTCCTTTTCCCCTTCATTTCACTCATTTTCTGTCTTGCCCAGTACATAATTGCTGCATTCCAATTCTTTGGTAATGGAATGCAGAAAAAAAGGCAATCCTTCGATGATGATGAGGGAGACAAACAGGCAGAGACAGAGAGAAAGTGAGGAGATAATTTGCTTCAGTGACACAGTTCAAAGTACAAGGATGTAAGAATATAGAATTGTGTCAGTCCTTCTTACATGTTAAATATTCTTCCATTAATAGGATAAAAATGACCAAGTTAAAGAAAGAAACCATTCCAGATTACACAGTTGAAACTAAAGCAAAGGTACAATCATTTTCATGGATGATTGGTAATCGTGAGACAACTGAATGTATTTTCTAGCATAAAAGAGAGTTTATCTTTTCCATGCTTTCTTCCTGCTATTACTATTTATGTTAGAGCATGGGTTCTATGGTCTAATCATAACAAGAAAACAACAATGATATAACAACAACAACAGGGGGGGGAAGGAAAAAGCATATCTGCTACGTTATGAAGCTTATTTGGAAGAAAGAAGATGATGGATATATTTTTTCACTAATATCAGCTTTCTCCATAAAGCAAGATTTTTTAACTTTTTCAAAGCACAGGTTTCACTATTACTGTCTTTGCAGGAAAAAAAAATATATATATATGCCTTTTTCATAAAGGTCAATATGATCATTCCTATCCAAACTTAATTTCTGTGAAAATAAGAATTTTTACGTTATTATCAACCAAAGTTATATAGAGAGTTTAAGTTGACTATCCCACTCTCCTTTCTTAGGAACATAAACTTTTATTCAAAGTAGCAACATGTGCACCTAACTGACTGACTCCCCAGCTTTTCTCCCAACTAGGCATGGTCAAGGAGACTTAGGGGAAGTTGTTGGGAAATCTCATGTTGGACATGTGATATATGACATGGCTTTTTCTTGATCCCTTGTCTCACTGGTATCCCTTATAGGACAGGAAAGCTGGACCCTCAACAGGCCTTTGGATTATAATGCAACATTAAGGATTAAACCCTCTCAAACGAAGATAGGGCAAAATAAAATTTGTGGAACAATAATATCAGTTCCAGGCCCATCATAATTTGAATACTCAAATTTCATTAGTAGAAACATATAAATTTTTATTATTATTAATTTGAGAGGGAGGGGAGTACCTAAGGGAGAGAGAGAATATTTTTTTATATATTTTTAAAAGTTAAATCTTAGTTAACATATCATAATGCTTTCAGGAGTAGAATTTAGTGATGCATCACTTCCATACAACATCCAGTGCTCATCCCAACAAGTGTCCTCCTTAATGCCATCACCCATTTAGCCCATTCCCCCACCCAACACCCCTCCAGCAACCCTCAGTTTGTTCTATTTAAGAGTTAGAGACAGAAAAAAAAATCTTAAGCACTCCCCATCCTCGGTACAGGAGGGAGCCCGACACAGGGGTAGATCCCTCTACCATGGGATCATGACCTGAACCAAAACCAAGAGTTGAATGCTCAACTGACTGAGCCACTCAGGCGTCCTGAGACATAAACTTTTTAAATCTTGTTTAAGCTATTATTTCCAGAGTATTTTTTATTGATTCGTACAGAATAAATTTTTTAAAAGAGTGATGATGTGAATATACTGGATGCAAGATTTATTCCCAAAATTCAGACAACGCTAGATTCTGGACCTCAAACAATTCAGAAACTAAACTGTAGACAAGAAGAAGGGAAAAAGAACGTAGTAGGGATGATGGGTTGAATACAGGTAGATTCAACATAATAATCTTTCTCTGAAACTTGTATACCTCTGCACCTTCCCATGAGCACTCTTTTTGAAATTATGAAAAAGTTCAAGTATGCAGAATTATGGAGAAAATATATGCACCTATCATCTAGATTTAACAGTTAATATATTGAAGTATATGCTTGACATGTTTTCTGCTGTAGTGTTTATGATCAATTACAACCTTTGACATTTCTCTCATAGCATTTCCTTATTCATCTATAAGAAAAAAACATTTTTAATAACTATAATATAGTCATCACATCTAGGAATTTCAATAGTAATTCCATACCATTGTCTATTTCTCTGTCCATATATAAATTTAACCCAATGTTCCCCAAATTTGGTTTCGAGAGTGAGAAGCGTTCCTAATATTGATGGAGTATGAGCCAAGTACCATAAGAGGAAAGAGTTGGGGTGTGAAAGAAAACATGGAGAATAATCAAAAGATGTACGGAAACAGAGCAAAGGGAGTATCTGGGGAATGGGACTGGAATATGAATGAATAAAGGAGTATGTTTATATTTAATCTGGAAAGTGAGCAAAGCACAGGAGAGTTTTAGGAAATGTACATGGTATCTATAGTAGTCTGTTGGACATAAATTTTATAAGCAAAGAGAGAGATGAAAAAAGTACTTCGAAATAAGCTCTTCAATACCGGGAGATCAAAATAACCCACTGAGAAAGTATTTACACAAACTAATTGCTTGGTAACTTTCACTAGCCTCCATGTGTCATCTACAAACATTTTGATTTTTCAATTCCATTTTGTATTTTTGCCATTTAGTCTAGGATCAGAAGTATGTTCAACGTAATTGGCCACAAATGAGTGAAATAGGATCAGCATAAAACAAACAATAATACACGAGTGGTGGTTAAACGGCACACAGAGCAGCCCTTCCTTGGGTTGACTGAGAAAAGCAGTGGAAAAAGGGAGCAAACATGCCTGTCTGAAAGGCAGCTGCTGCTCAAATTCAACCTACCCCACTGTGAAAATGGAGAATCTAAGCATATTGTTTCATTTTGCAAGTAAAAGCAGAATCCTGGATTCTGTTGAATTTAAAAGCTGGCGAGCAAACATTCATTTTGTGCCTATCAAACAAACAAGCACCTTTGTGGGCAGGATCTGGCACCGGTGCTGAAGACTGTTACATTTTATCCAACAAAAGGTGAAGAAGGAGAGACTTCTAATCAGGTGTAAACTGGTAAGACACTCTTCCAAAATGTTGGTGAGTCACCTTAATTTACATAATGGTCCTTAGTTTCCTCTCTGCTTCACTTTGGTCCCACCCCAATACGATCGTCATTGTCCTTAATAATTGCTACCTATGCATCCAAGATGAAAATGTAAGTGATAAAATAATGTGTCGGATAAGGACGTTGCTGGTGGCCAACCTCCCTTAAAGAAAAGGAAATGTAATCAATTCTTTTTAATTTTTTTAATGTTTATTCATTTTTGAGAGACGAGAGAGATAGAGCATGAGTAGGGGAGGAGCTGAGAGAGAGGGAGACACAGAATCCATAGCTGTTGGCACAGAGCCTAACCAGGGGCTCGAACCCATGAACCGCGAGATCATGATCTGGGCTCAAGTTGGATGATTAACCAACTGATCCACCCCATAATCAATTCTTGAAGCTATGCCTCTTTTCCAGAAAAGAATGAGCCAATTTCACACAGCTAACTGATCAGGGAGTATCTCATTCCTAATCTCTGCTGGAAGAGTCAGAGATCGTCTAATCACAATATTACAGAATGGTACCTAAATTCAAACATTTCACTGTATACGGTTCTAAATTTACTGAGGATTAAAGTCTAATCCTTAGAGGAAAAACATAATTTGCTTTAAATTTTGTATTTATCTTAAACAGATTAATATTTATATACTAGAAGTATAAAATTCAATATCATTTGCAAAATCAACGGATCATGAAAAAAACTTAGATAAACATGCATGCTTTCTTTGCAGTTTATTAATGTTTTCTATAAAAATCATAATTTTGCCATAATTTTTCTTTTTACTTTTGTATTCATTAGTCTTACCAATTAGTGGTCTCTTTGATAGAAGGCATGATTAAATTCTATTCAGTTTTCTTGTATCCCATCACAGAATACCATAACATCTCAGAGATTCAGGGAATGCTTATTTAATGAAGGTGCTTTGAAAAGTGAGATTGGGTTTTTATTTATTTATTTATTTTTTTATTAAAAAAATTTTTTTTTCAACGTTTATTTATTTTTGGGACAGAGAGAGACAGAGCATGAACGGGGGAGGGGCAGAGAGAGAGGGAGACACAGAATCAGAAACAGGCTCCAGGCTCTGAGCCATCAGCCCAGAGCCCGACGCGGGGCTCGAACTCACGGACCGCGAGATCGTGACCTGGCTGAAGTCGGACGCTTAACCAACTGCGCCACCCAGGCGCCCCGAGATTGGGTTTTTATAGAAATAAAGTAAAACTGAATTAGCCTTAGGGTGGCTCAGTCGGTTAAGTCTCCGTCTTCGGCTCATGTCATGATCTCAGTTCGTGAGTTGGAGCCCCGCCTCAGGCTCTGTGCTGACAGTGTGGAGCCTGGAACCTGCTTCGGATTCTGTGTCTCCCTCTCTCTCTGCCCCTCCCCTGCTCTCTCTCTCTCTCTCTCAAAAATAAATAAACATTAAAAAAAAATTTAAATATTATGTTATAAATAAGTAAATATGAATATTTTAACATAGCACAATTTATAAACACAAGACAAATGCTATCCTAATGCAATAAAACAATAAAGCTCATGCTATAACTCCTTCCTAAAAGTATTTGGGAAAAAAAAAAAACAAAACAAATTTCTTGTATTAGGGCAATTTTTCCATATTTTTTTAACTTGGAAAGCAAAGCGTCAAACTATCAAAAACGCACTTTGTATTTTTGTCACTACATATCACTCCATAAGCTAATGACATTGTTATCAGGAACCGTGTAATCCTTGGACATTAGAAAACATGTAAAGCTTTTGACTTGATCAAAATAAGTGACTGTTGTAAGGACTGATAGATGCAGCGCTCACTGATGAAAGCCCACATTGGTTCCCCTAACTCATGTCACGGAAGACAAAATAGTCTCTCACTCAGTAACGTCGCACCCAGGCATAATTGTTTTGCATTCAAAGATGTATAACAGATATAAACCTGGATGAAAATTTGACTATATAATTAGCATTACTATCACTTCTCTTCTCATGAGTATATGAATAGAAGAAATTCAGTTTTCTACTCCTCTTCTTTGGCCTCCCACTCCCAAGAGTGGCCAACAGCGACTTCCCCTTGGTGACTGAGGCACCATGTTGAATCAAAACCCAAAGAGTATCCTGATGGTAACTTTCCTTTTCTTTCTAATACATGGCACACATACACTATTATTTTAAATATTGAGACTAAAGTAATTAGCAAGATACATTTTCCCTGAGGCTTAGATCACAGTAGCAAAATGAGTAGCAAACGAGGAGATAATTAGGCCAAAACTCAAACTTTTCCTTGGCATATGAAGGTATACAGTGGCAGCAGATGTCTCCCAGGAATTAAAGTTAGAGCATTTCAATCGTTAAGTCTATCTCCTCCTTTCTTGTTCATTCTCAGTTACAGTTATCCCAGATAAGTTAGCCTTAAAATAGCCATGTGAAAATCCACGATGTCTAAGCATTCTGTATTCAGTGAAATCATTCTTTTTTTCTTGTTTTTAGATTGCTAAATGGATCATTTATCAAAAAGATTATCCTCAGCTAACTCTCCTACTAGGATCCATTTGTTTATTGAGTAACTTGTGAATTAAGTCATTAAAAAAAAAGTATTTTTACTGGTTATGTATGTTAAGCACCACTTAATGTGCTGGGGCTAAAAAATTGCACACAGTTTTTGCCCTACATGACACCAACTATGATTTTTAGCATTCACATAGATCACTGGCAATTGTGAGCAAAATACCAGGTGTATGATTCCTGGGAGCACAAGTATTCACACACCAGTGGAAAGTGTATGAAGATTAACATTTTCTAAAGGTTTCTGGTTTGTTGTCAAACTTCTATCAATTCCATATTAGTATTTTTTTAGCAACAAAATAATAATAGTGCAATGCTAAGTAGGAAGTACTAAAAACTCTCTAAAATTTTGTATTCACACAAATCTTAAAAAGATTAGACTCATAATGATTAACATCGCATATGAGCGTGGACTCAAAAATGTCTTGATACTTTGAATAGGAAAAGATGTGCATTTCAAAATTTTCTCTTCAGTGCCTCACAAAAATGTGTATCTAAAGGACCATAATCCTCAACACTTTCGGCAATTATCACTGTTACCAAAAGGGAATTTTGCATTTCAGAATATGCTTCTTCCCTTCAAGCACCAATAAAACAAAACCATTTGCTTTCCCTGGACGTGCTACCACGGGGCCCTCTTATCACTGACAAAACAAGACTATATACTTCCTTCTGTGGGAGACCGGCCTGATCTTAGCTACTCTTTGCCTTCTCTTGATACTGTCTCTTGCAGAGCAGAAATTTTTAATTTTGATAAAGTCCAGCTTATCAATTATTTCTTGAATTATGCCTCTGGCACGGTATCCAAAAGGTCATTTATCCTATACCAGGTCATCCAGGTTCGATTCTATGTTATCTCCTAGGAGTTTTGTGGTTTACATTTAGGTTTACGATACATTTTGAGTTCAATTTTTTCAAGGGTGCCAGGTCTATATCCAGATTCATTTTTGCATAGAGATACTTCCTCCGTTCTAATGGGCCAAAGACCTTAACCGACACCTCACCCAAAAAGATATCCAGATGGCAAATAAGACTAGGAGGAGATGTTTATATCATATGTCATCTGGGAAATGAAAATTAAACCAATAATGAGATATTATTACACACCTGTTAGAATGGTCAAAATTCAAAACACTCACGCCACCAAATACCAATGAGGCTATAGGCATGAAAGCTCTCATTCACTGCTAGTGGAAATGCAAAATGGTATGGCCATTTTAGAAGAAGGTTTGATCATTTCTGGCAAAGCTAAATACGGTAAAACCTTGGATTGTGAGTAACTTGGTCTGAGAGTATTCTGCAAGAGGAGCAAACATTTCTAATAAATTTTAACTTGATAAACGAGTGATGTCTTACAACGTGAGTAGTATGTTTCACCGAATGTCAAATGATCACAACTGAGTCCATAGCTCTAGAAATTTGCTTCGATATAAAAATGCTTTGGATTACAAGCATGTTTCCAGAATGAATTATGCTCACAAATCAAGGTTTTATTGTATGCTATTACCATACGATCCATCAATCAAGCTCCATGATATTTACCCAGGGAGGTGAAAACTTAAATCTATACAAAAAACTGAACACAGATGTTTGTAGCAAGAAATTTGTAGTGGAAAAAACTTTATTTTTTTTTTTACTTTTATTTATTTCCATTTTGAGAGAGAGAGAGAGAGAGAGAGAATATCCCAACAGGCTCCATGCTTTCAGCGCAGAGCCCAATGTGGGGTTCAATCTCACAAACTGCTACAACCTGAACCAAAACCAAGAGTCAGAGCTTAACCAACTGAGCCACCCACGTGCTCGATAATAGACCAACTTTAAAACAACCAACATGGTCCTCAGCAAATGAATGGATAAATAATTTGTGGTACCTTCCTTCAGACAATGAATATTATTCAGCACTAAAAATACATGAACTATTAAGCCACAAAAAACGTGGAAGAAACTTAAATGTGTATGATTCAGTGAAAGAAGCCAATCTGAAAAGGGCAAAGACTATATGGTTTCCACTGTGTGATATTCTGGATAAGGCAGAACTGTGGAAACAGTGAAAAGATCAGTGTTTTCCAAGGTTTGGGGGCAAGGGAAGAATGAATAGGTGGAGCACAGAGGGTTTCTAGGGCATCGAAACTACTCTGGATGATAGTATAATTATGGACACATGTCATTATAAATTGGCCCACACCCTCAGAATCCACCCTAGAAGGTACCCTAATGTCAACTATGGACTTTGAGTGATAACCTCATGTCAGAGTAGGCTTATTGATGTGACAAATGTACCACTCTGGCAGGGGATGTTGATAATGGGTGAGCTATGCATACACGGTAGCAAGGGCTTAATGGGAAACTGCTGTACCATCGTCCCAATTTTGCTGTAGTCTGAAAATTACTCCAAAAACATAAAGCCTTTCATTAAAAAAAAAAAAATCAAAATTTTTATTTTTTTAATGCTTATTTATTTTTTGAGAAAGAGGCAGAGCATGAGCAGCAGAAGGGCAGAGAGAGAGGGAGACACGGAATCTGAAGGGGGCTCCGGGCTCTGAGCTGTCAGCACAGAGCCCAGACGCGGGGCTCCAACCCAAAGACCACGAGATCATGACCTGAGCGGAAGTCGGAGGCTGACCCGAATGGGCCACGCAGGCGCCCTTCAAAATTTTTATTTTAGAAAAGTGGGTCCTGTTTGATCACTACCGTGAGTATTTTGGCCCACATTAATGCTGGGTTTAAAGATCACACACGTGGAGAAGAAGGAGAAAATAGATCATTGGAGTTACTATTTGAAGATAAATCTTCAATGTGATAAAAATCATGTAACATTCATTTGTAAGTGCTGTACTGTTGTTTGGAGAGAGGTTGCTAAAACATCTCCAGGAGAACAAGCCTTCACACAACTAAAAACTACTGTTGACATCAAGCTACCTCTATTATTGTAACACAGAATACACTGTTGTCAGTTTCCAATTTGATTTTAGTATTAGAAGGCATCGGTGTGGGATCAGCATGACAGAGTAAAGCACAGGAAAGGAGATATAATACAATTGAGATTAAATTTATGAACTAATGCCCCAGAAAAATAGGAATATAAACACGTAAATGAAAGCTTTTGTGTACAATTAGGGTACTTGCAAAATAACACTGAATCTTTCCTATAGACTTCTTGAGTTTGCATGAATCCCCAGTGAAGAACTTCTGGTTTAGAAGAAATAATTTTGGACAAAATGAATAGGAACAAAGCCCCTACTTCAAATTTGGGACAGAAGTCTAGAAGCAATTAGGCAGGCCAACCTTGGGACAGTCTTCATCTTAAAACCAGTACGTGAATCTGGATTATGTAGAAAATGAGGATATATGTTCCATTTGTATCAGTGTTTGTTTAATGCCTATTATGTGCTAGACTTTTTAACACATGCTAAAGATTGGACGGTCTGTTTATTAGGATCAAGTTCAGATCACTAACAAGGAGAGACAGAAATTTAAAAATGTACATTCAGCAGGTCAAAGCAATGGGCCAAGGTCCGATGTCCAAGGAGATACTCAGGCACCACAACTGGAGTGCAGAATGACAGAATTTAACAAAAGGTTATTGCACAAACAAGAATGATCAGAGTAGGTGGAGGGCCTACAACAGTTGGGTCATAGGAATGATTCCACTACCGTCAAAACCCTTTGTTCATAAATTCAGATTCCCCAAGATTGTAGAATGACAGTATGGATTGGACTTTAGAATTCATCCAGAATAATTGTGCTCCCATCCAGGGAGATCCCTCCACTATATCATTGACAGATGGTTGCTTTCTCTCTGCTACAACACTTCAATTACAGAGAGTTCACCAGTATTTTCTCAATGTTTGTAATGTGTATGTAAGACAGCTATTGCTTTTTATATCTTAATCTCATAAATAGCTCCCTTATGGAATTCTTCTGCTGTTCATATGGGTTTTCACTTGACTTTTTCATGGTTTCCAGGTATAAAACCATATCATCTGTAATAATGATTTTTTTCCCCAATGTTATACCAATTATGCCTTTCTCTTACCTAACTGCATCATCAAGTACTGCTAGAAAGTGATTAAAAATAATGGCAATATTGGGCATCATTGACTTCAATTGTAATGACCTCGTATTTCACATTTACACACAATTGTGGCTTTGTGGGCACATATATGTACAGAAAGTTTATCAGAAATGGATATTAATTTTTAATCAACTGCTTTTTAAGCATCCATAGTGATTTTTTTTAGTGTTATTTCTCCTTTGGTAAACCTAGATAGGTTTCTGATAATAAACTTTACATCTTATTATTAAAACAAATTCCACAATTTTTTTAATGTGCTTCAGATTTCTATTTGCTGATATTTGAAAGCACTTTTGCATTGGTTCAAAAGTGAGACTAGTGTAGGTTATTCTTCCATTGCATATTTTATGGAATTTGATACAATGATACAGTTTTATTCTGCTTTGTAAAAATGATTTATAATTTTCAAGGTTCTCAATTCTAACATTTTAAATAGTAGTGATACTTTGTATTTCTGAAAGATTTGAAAGGACTGAACTGTGGGGCATAGACCTAGGCACACATACTTCACCATACCCTTTGACTTGTTTTATTGATCATTTTTCAAACCCTTTTAGATGAGGAGAGAATTTTATTTCCTGTTTCATAAATATTTCAGCTACAACTATCCCTCTGAGTGCTGTCTTAACTTCCAAAAGTTTAGACATAAAACATTATACATAAAATATATGATTATTTGATGGCAAAAAAAATAAAATCAATCTAAAGTTATCGTTAAGAATAGTTTGTATTTTTTTAATATTTATATATTTGAAGTTCTTGTTGTCTAACCTACGGTTATTCGTAGATTCAGTTATTAAAATTTCTATTCTAACTGAAGTTACCAAAAGTTCCATGAGTCCTTGAAAAATAAGTTCACACCCCATGTTCAGGTAATGAATTCAATGTATATCTATTGGATTTATTCATTAAATATATCATTTATATCCTCCTTGGTCTCTTTGGTGTGTTCTAACTCTTATGTCTGTGCCTTTCCTTAAAACTTTTTTTTTTTTAATTAGGGGTACCTGGGTGGCTCAGTCAATTAAGCATCTGACTTTGGCTCATGTCATGATCTTGTGGTCCGTGGGTTCAAGCCCTGCATCAGGCTCTGTGCTGACAGCTCAGAGCCTGGAGCCTGCTTCAGATTCTGTGTCTCCCTTTCTCTCTGCCCCTCCCCTGATCATGCTCTGTCTCTCTCTCTTTCTTAAAAAATGAATAAACATTTTAATAAAATTCTAAGTTTTTAAAAAAATTGATGTAATATTATATAACAAATTATCATGCAAGTTAGGGTATAATTCACAATAAGATTCTCATGAGAAATTTAGCCCACATTATATTCCCTTTATCTCTCCTCGATCGTTACCTCATTCTTCTGTAGCCAGTGGTAGACTGCCACAATTCCCTCAATTCTGCCATATATGAAAGTTTTCAGTCCCATTGTGCTGAAGACTTTCTTCTATATATAGTCTTATTTGGCAATGCTTTTCTAAAACATGTTAAAAATGAAGTAGAATGCTCTGTTTATCTGACCAGTATGGCTTGTTGACTCTCCATTTACCCTAAATTAGTAAAGCATTGTGGCTAAGATTGCTGAATTCCTAAGGTAGCTCACACTGAATGTGATTTCAAGATAAATTCTGTTGGGAAAGGCAGTCTTCAGTATGTAGTCTTTTTAGTCCTACTCAGCCACATAGAATGGACCTCGGGACTGGAACACTTCCTTACCAAGAGATAAGGAGACCTCACATCTTGTGCTGAATTTATCACCTTGTGTGGAAATATGTTTCCCTATTCAGACTCAATGTGTACTTTTTCGTTTTGCTTCAGTGTGTGCATAAAATGGCACCTGGTCAACCCTACTACTCTATCTGTTCTCTGTGGGGATGGGACAGGGTCCTTGTGTTGGACCACAAGCTGGGTACACGGAAGCTAATTGCCCTGCTTCAGTAATGGGGAGAGACTGGCTTGGCACGGGAGACCAAAGGCCATCACTGAAGTCGATCTTGCTTTGTCTCTAATCTATGTGAGTAATACATTGTTCCATCTAGGGCTTGATGGCATTATGTTTTCTTTAGCAACTGTGATATGGAAGTGTGAGGACAGAAGTGTTCAGACTTCTATCCTGATAATAAGCAACAGATTCCACTGGCTTGACAAATTCATTAACACCCGTTACATTATATTACTAGTTCCATTGACTTATGTGCATATTTCCTTACATATGTTAGATACTGTAAAAGAATTTGTTAAAAAATGCAAATGAATACATGATGTACAGATTTCAAAACTTATGTACTTGGGGTCCTTTGCAAAGGGCAAGATTTATCAATTTTATGTTTGAAGAATTTCATTCCAAGTTTATTTCAATTAAGTCAATAAATGTCATTCTTAAAAGTTATGTATTTATAATTGCAGTCACTTACTGTAATTGTGCAACACTTGAAGCAGCTTTGAACTGTGTGGCAAATGATACCTGATGTAATGTAAGCGATTTATAACTGTGTAACTCTTTAACGTTCTAAAAGCTATAATAAGTACTCAAAGCAATGTTTTACTAGTATGGAAATAATTGTCTAATTAGTTATGCACCACTACAGAATGACAAGAGCTTTATAAAAAAGAAGTATATGCTCTGCAATTTGGAGGATAAATTCTGGAGTTTAGAAGAAAGAAAAAAGTCACATTATTAATACAGAACTTCCATTCAACAATCCATTAAAATGGTTATGAAAAACACTCTTCAACATCCCCAATATGTGGTACTATAAACACACTGTTCCTAAATGTTAATCAAAACACAGCCTTGATTTTTAATTTAATATAGAAATATAATTTTCCTTTACTAGTAAAATCCACATTTACTACTTTATTGGAAGTACAAATCTTTAAGCTAAATGTGATCACAATTTTGTTAATTTCTGTAATATATATTATTAATCTTAGGTGTTGCCACTGATAGAAGGAACCCAAGGATAAAAAGTACTACAACAATCTGTTTTACATCTGCTACTATGATTTATTATCATCAATTATTTATCATTTTCTAAAGTTTTTTTTTTTAACGTTTATTTTTGAGACAGAGAGAGACAGAGCATGAATGGGTGGAGGGTCAGAGAGAGAGAGAGAGAGAGGGAGACACAGAATCAGAAGCAGGCTCCAGGTTCTGAGCTGTCAGCACAGAGCCAGACGCGGGGCTCAAACTCACGGACCAGGAGATCACGACCTGAGACGAAGTTGGAGGACACTAAACCAACTGAGCCACCCAGGCGCCCTCTAACGTTTTAATATTTGCTATTTTAACTTTCTCTTCCAAAATTAAGGTAGATCAGGCATTATGTTTTTATTACTACTCTGTCCTGGGTAGTAGAAGAACCTTTGGCCCTTAAAAGCATTCAAAAAATATTGTGGCATAAATGCACAATCATGTCAGTTGATTGTTACCCCGAGTAACTTAGCTGAATACATGTTTGTGAGATGTTGGGGAATCGTTTTAGCTAGGAGAGTTGAGGGAGTCCTCTCTGAAAAGAGGATCTTTGAATAAATCAGAATAAGAATGAGGAGTTAGCCATATAAGGTCATGGATCAACAAAATTCCAACCAGAGATGTGAAACCTGACTTTAGAATCAAACTTGGTGTGTGTTATTTTTCCAATACAGTGGCAAAGACAAATACAAAATTAATTAGATAACATAGTCCCCAATCAAAATGAACTGACAGTTTCCTAAGGAGATAGGGTAACATGTAAATAAAGGATTTTTTTTTTAAATTCTCATATATGTGTGATATACTCTGAAGGTTCTTTCAAACATAATTATTATCATGTTAAATTCTCTTCTACTTTTAGTCTCCAACAATTTCTTTCAGATAGGTATTGGATTATAGCAAATGATTTTTCTGAACCTTTTGAGGAAATTGTATGATTTTATTATTATTCTGTTAACGTACTGAACAATTCAACAGATTTTCAATGGTAAGCCAGTCTGGAATTCCTGAAACACACCCCATTTTGTTCTTGATATAACAGCCTTTTTGTATCATTGGATTTTGTGGACTGATAATTGTTTAGGATTTTTGCTTCTAAGTATTGTATTTCTATTTTCGTTACCTTGTCAAGTTTGATTTCAAGGTGATGAGGATTTCATTAATTAGGTTGGAGCATATTTCTTTTCTTATTTATCATTAGAGTATTTATAAACATGGATGTTCTTTCCTCCTTCAATATTTAGCAGAATTTATCAGTGAAGCAATCTATGCCTAGAATTAAGGAAGGTTATTAATATTAAATGTGTGACAATAATCCTATTGTTTTGTCTTTTATGAGCTCTGGTAAGTTTATTTTTCTACAACTTATACATTTAGGTTTTCCAAATTATTGATATAACTTGTTTATAATAACTCACTCCCACAGTATTTGTAATTTCTAAAATTAGATACATAGTAATATGTTTTCACATTTAGGATATTTGTTACTTTATAGATACTCTGTTCCCTTATCAGTCTTGCCAGGTGTTTCAATTATATTGGTCTTCACAAAAAGCTAACTTCTGTTGGTTAATCATCTCCATCATAGGTTTGTTTTCTATTTTAATAATATCTGTTTATTTCTATGGCTTTCTATCTTTTGCTATTTGGGGGGTATAATTTGCTGATATATTTTTTTAATCTTTTTTTATTTTGTTAATTGTTTATTTTTGAGAGAGAAAGAATGCACACGAGTGGGGGAGAGGTGGAGAGAGAGGGGGACAAAGGATCCAAAGTGGGCTCCACCCCGACAACAGAGAGCCAGATGCAGGGCTCAAACTCATGAGCCAGGAGATCATGACCTGAGCCAAAGTCAGAACGCCAGACTGAGCCACCTCTAATTTGCTGATATTTTTGTAACTTCATTTCATATAGTCTTAGTTCATTGATGATCAAATCTTTCTTCTGTTATAATGTATACATTTATGGCTCTAGATTTCTAGTTAGCATAAAATAGCTGCATCACCCACCTTTTGATACATCATATTTATTCATTCCAACTCTATTTTTTTTAAATCAAAAACTTATGAGAAGTGTGCTATATGAATTCAAAGTATCTGCAGGATTTTTAACTTTCCTTTTGTTGTCATTTCCATCTGAATTCCACTAGGTCTGAAACATACCCTCTATGATTTTATTCATTTGAAATTGTTGATACTTGCTTTATGCATCAGCATATGTTCAATTTCAGTAAATTATCTTTGAGCAATCTAGAGAGATCTTTATTCTTCATTCTTTGGGTGCAATGTTGTTTGTATGATAATTAGGTCATGTTTGTTGACTTCATTTTGGTTAAACTTTTCTGTATATTTCCTAATTTTCAGTCTACTTGTCCTATATGTTACTAAGAGAAGTATCCGAAAATCCCGATATAATTGTAGCTGTTGGTGATTTCATTTTACATATTTGAATTTTTAATGGTTCCTTATAATTAAAAAATTCTATAGATACTTAGGATATCAACGTTTATTATGAAATGTCACTTTTTAACAAAGGTTTTGCTTTCTTTTGATATTTCAAAGTTTTATCAATTTTCTTTTAAGTAGTATTAATTTTTATTTTGTAAGTGTGTCTCTTAAGATGCATATAGTTGTTATTTTTAATGTTTTTTTTTAATTTATTTTTGAAGGAGAGAGAGAGAGAGAGAGAGAGAGGGAGAGAGAGAGAGAGAGGGAGAGAGAGAGAGAGA
>NW_024412376.1:143541904-143617073 GCF_014898765.1 Herpailurus yagouaroundi | reverse complement strand
AGAGAGAGAGAGGGAGAGAGAGAGAGAGAGGGAGAGAGAGAGAGAGACAGAGCATGAGCAGGGGAGGAGCAGTGAGAGACACACAGAATCCGAAGCGGGCTCCAGGCTTCGAGCTGTCAGCACAGAGCCCCACTTGGGGCTGGAACCCATGAACCGCGAGATCATGACCTCAGCGGAAGTCAGACGCTCAACCACTGAGCCACCCAGGCGCCCCTAATTTTTTTTTTTAATGTTGGGGGGGTGGTTAGGAAGATGGAAGAGTAGAAGGATCTTAAGCTCACTTCCTCTTACAGAACTATCGAACTTATAACCTCATATAGTGCAACTCACCCTGAAAACTACCTGAAGACCAGCAGAGCAGCTCTTTCACAGTTAATGATATTTAGAAAAGGCCACATCAGGAAGGGTAGGATTTGTCAAAGACGTGGTCAGGATCCCAACTCCTGGATTGGAAGCCCACAAGTGGGAAGGATATTATATGTATAGAGGTCCTCCATGAGGAGCAAGAGAATCGAGACCCATGGGAGGCACTCCCTGCCCTGAGGATCTCTCTTGGAAAAGCAAGCCCCCATAACACTTCTGGCTTTGAAAATCAGTGGGGCTTAACTACAGGAGAGCCAGCTGATAATAGGAAATGGAGACTCTACTCTTAAAAAGGCTAGCACAGGGGCGCCTGGGTGGCTCAGTCGGTTAAGCATCCGACTTCGGCTCAGGTCACGATCTCGCGGTCCGGGAGTTCGAGCCCCGCGTCGGGCTCTGGGCTGATGGCTCAGAGCCTGGAGCCTGTTTCCAATTCTGTGTCTCCCTCTCTCTCTGCCCCTCCCCCGTTCATGCTCTGTCTCTCTCTGTCTCAAAAATAAATAAAAAACGTTAAAAAAAAAAAAAGAGTGATGCATAGTGTGCTAGCCTTGAGGCCCAGCAAAGGCGGTACTTTGAAAAGCACTTGCCTTATACATTAAGGAGATTTACTGACTAATTTTAGAGCATGTGCCAGAGAGACTGGGATCTCAGGAAACTTTCTTCAGGAACATAAGTGCTGGCAGGCAGCATGTTTCTCCCTCCATTAGCCTAGCTGGCCTGATGCTAGGAGGAGTAAGTCCTGACACTCTCCATCTACCTCGCTGGCACCTTCATTCTTCTCCAGCATTCCCTCAAGACCTGCCCCACAAAACCCACCCATCCTGGCAGGTGCCCTTCTAATGCAGCTACCACCCCACTACACCTGACTGACATCCCCAGCCAAGGCTAGGGCCCCTCCATAGCAACTCCTTTCCTGGGGATGGGGGGCCCAGTCCCACCCGAAAGCATACCTGAAACAGTGATGGTGGGGCCTCTCAGACCCAGGAGCTATACCTATCCAACAGCTTGCTTGCAGCAGCTACAACTGGGCATCTCGTCCCGCTGCACCAGGGCCCGCCCTGCCCACGAGTGCACCCACAATGGTTGCAACTGGTCATCGCAGTCAAACGAGCTTGGAGCCAGCACTCCCCACCTGCATTCCGACAGCAATTGCAACCCAGCCATAACAGGAGGGAGCACACAGTCTACACAAGGGACATCCATACAATGCTTGGTTTTGGTGACAAGGGGATATTGGGCCCCACAAAATCCCCTTATGCATGGCCACTACTGTCAGTTGAATATATAATAACGGAATTAAAAAACACCCTACATGGAATCAACAGATTATAGAATGCAGGGAAAAAAAATTAGTGACCTATAAGACAGGACAGTGGAAATATCCAAGTTGAACAGCAACAAGAAAAAAAGAATGTTTAAAAAATGAGGGTAGGTTAAGAAGCCTCTAGGACAAAAGTTGACTGCACAAATATTCACATTCTAGGTAGAGAAGGCAGCAGGAAACTTCCCAAACAGACATTCAGAGGCCCAGGAAACAAAGAGAGCCCCAAACAAGATAAATCCCAGAGGCCCACAGCAAGGAACATAATAAGTAAAATGTTAAAAATTAAAGATAAAGAGAATCCTGACAGCACGAAGAGAAAAGCAATTAGTTACATGCAAGGGAAATCTCGTAAGACTATCAGCTGATTTTTCAGTTGACTTTGAATAGATCATGCCATTCCCTTCTGGTTTGCAAAGTGCTGACTGGAAGAAATCTAACCAAGAATATTATACCTGGCAAGTTTAGCATTCATAATTGAAGAAAATATAATTTACCAAACACAATTTAAAGGACTTTATCACAACTAAAGCAGACTTACGAGAAGTGTTAGATGGATTTCTCTAAAAGACCATAACTAGAAGTTAAAAACAATTGGAGAGAAAAAAAAAATTACTGGTAAGGCAAACATTTAATAAACATAGTGAATCACTCACTTATAAAACTAAGAGGAATATTAAGATAACAGTAGTAAAGCTAATTACATGTACAATAATTAAGGAATATACAAAATAAATAGATGTAAAATATGATGTTATATACATAAAATGTGGGGAGGTAAGTAAAAATGTAGTGCTCATTGAATATATTTAAACCAAACTTAACTAACCATCAACTTAAAATAGACTGGTTTATACATAAGACATCATATATGAACTTTATGGTAATCACAAGCCAAAATCTTACAACAGATAACAAATAAATAAAAAAACCCAAGTATAACATTAAAGAAAGCCACAGAAAGGAGAACAAGAGAAAGGAACAGAGAAGAACTACAAAAACAACCAAAAAACAATTAAAATGGTGATTAAGTACATACTTATAATTATTTTCAGTTTCAATGGACTAAATGTTCCAAAAGACATAGGGTGATGACTGAGTAGATAAAAATAAACAAATAGGACCCATTTATGTTCTGCATACCAGAGACTCACTTCAGACTTAAAGACACAGAGAGTGTAAGTTAGGAGACCAAAAAAGATATTCCATGCAAATGGAAGGGGTGGGGGCAAAAAGCTGGGATAGTAATACTTACATCAGACAAAACAAACATTAGAACAGAGACTGTAGCAAGAGACAAAGAAGGGGATCACATAGTGTAAAAGGATACAATTGCAAATATATATGCACCCAACATAGCAGCATATAAATACATAAAGCAAATATTAACAGACATAAAGAGAGAAACTGACAGTACAACAATAAGGGGACTTTATCACCCTATTTGCATCAGTTTATCAGACAGAAAAATCAACAAGGAAACAGTGGCTTTGAATGACACATTGGACCAAATGGACTTAACAGAAATATATGGAACATGCCATTCTCTTCAAGCACACATAAAACACTCTCCAGAATAGATCACATGTCAGGCCAGAAAACAAATGTGAATAAATTAAAGAAAGTTAAAACCATATGAGGCACAGGGCACCTGGGTGGCTCAGTTGGTTGAGCTTCCGATCTTTGCTCTGGTCATGATCTCATGGTTTCAGAGCTTGAGCCCCACATTGGGCTCTGTGCTGGAAGTGTGGAGCCTGTCTGGAATTCTTACTATCTCCTTCTCTGTCTGCCCCTCCCCACCACACACACTCTCTGTCAAAAGTAAATAAACAAACTTAGAACAAAACACAACAAAACAAAACCACAGGAGGCACATTTTTTTGACAACAATGATATAAAGCTAAAAATAAATTACAAGGAGCAAAGTAAAAAGAACACAAACATGTAGAGGCTAAACAACGTGTTACATAATAAACAATGAGTCAACAAAGAAACCAAAGAGGGAATCAAAAAATAGCTCAAGATAAATAAAATGTAAACACAATCGTTCAAAATCTTTGGGACAGAGCAAAATCATTTCAAGAGGGAAGTTTATAGCAATACAGGCCTACCTTCACAAATAAGAAAAACCTCAAACTAACTTTATATCTAAAAGTGGGGAAAAATGCTTTAAGTTAATAGGAAAAATAATAAAATTCAGAGGCAAAGTAAATGAAATAAAGACTTAAAAACAATGTGAGATATCTATAAAACTAAGATCTCATTCTTTGAAAAAAATAAAAAATTATAAACATTTAGCCAGACTTACCAAAAATGAGAGAGAGAGAGAGATTCAAATAAATAAAATCAGAAATGAAAGAAGTTACAACTAAAACAACAGAAATACATACAATTAGAATCTACTACAAATAATTATTTTCCCCCAAAATGTATAAATTCCTAGAAACATAAAATCTTACAAGAATGAATCAGGAAGAAGTAGAAAATCTGAACACTTATTACTGATTATGAGTAATAAAATTCAATCTGTAGTCAAAAAATTCCAGCAGACAAAAGGCCAGAATCAGACAACTTCACAGGTGAATTCTTCCAAGTATGTAAGAGTCAATACCTATCCTTAAGTTATTTCAAAAAAAAAAAAAAAAATTAGAGAGAAAACAATACCTCTAAATTTATTTTACAAGGCCAGCATTACCCTGGTATGAAAACCAAAGACACTAAAAAATAAAAAAATAAAATAAAATAAAATTATAGGCCAATATACCTGATGAACATCGATGTTTTAAAAACCCTCAAAAAAATATTAGCAAGCCAAATTCAACACTACATTAGAACATTATTAAGTGGGATTTATTTCAGGGATGAAAGGATGGTTCAACACCTGTGAATCCATCAAAATGAAACACTGCATTAACACAATAAAGGATTAAAATTAAATGATTGTCTAAACAGAAAACGCATCTAACAAAATTCACCATCCATTCATGATAAAAACTCTCAATAAAGTCAGTTTGGAGGGAATATACCTCAACGTAATAAAAGCCATAGGGGCGCCTGGGTGGCGCAGTCGGTTAAGCGTCCGACTTCAGCCAGGTCACGATCTCTCAGTCCGGGAGTTCGAGCCCCGCGTCAGGCCCTGGGCTGATGGCTCAGAGCCTGGAGCCTGTTTCCGATTCTGTGTCTCCCTCTCTCTCTGCCCCTCCCCCGTTCATGCTGTGTCTCTCTCTGTCCCAAAAATAAATAAACGTTGAAAAAAAAAATTTAAAAAAAAAAAAGCCATAGATAACAAACCCACAGCTTCAGCATACTCAATGGTGAAACATTGAAAGCTTTTTCTCTAAGATCAAGAATAAGAGAAGGAAGTCCACACTCACCACTGTTATTCAACATAGTACTGAAAGTCCTAGTCACAGAAATTAGACAAGAAAAGGCACCCAAAACTGATAAGTAAATTTGTCACTATTTGCAGATGATGTAATCCTGTATCTAGAAAACCCTGAAGACTCCACCACACAAAAAGTTCAAAAAGTTCAAATTCATAAATTTAGTAAACTTTCAGAATGCAATATACAGAAGTTTGTTGCATTTCTATACACTAATAATGAAGTAACAGGAAAAAAATGTTAGCAATCCCATTTACAATTCCATCAAAAGAATAAAACACACAGATAAATTTAAACAGATAAAAGATCTGCGTTCTAAAAGCTGTAAGACATTGACTAAAGAAATTTAAGACAACACAAATAAGTGAAAGAAACATTGCGATCATGGATTTGAAGAATTAGGTGTGTTAAAATGTCTGTACCACCCAAAACAATCTATAGAATTAATGCAATCTCTATCAAAATACCACGAGTGTTTTTATTAGAACCAGAACAAATAATCCTAAAATTTATATGAAACTACAAAAGATTTTAAACGGTGAAAACAATTTGCAAACGACCTGTCCAATAAAGGGTTAGTATCCAGAGTATACAAAGACCTGATAAAATTCAACACGCAAAAAAGAAATAATCCAATGAAAAAATGGGCAAAAGACGTGAACATACACTTCTCCAAAGACATCCAGATGGCTGACAGACGCATGAAAAGATGCTAAACATCTCTCAACATCATGGAAATACAAATCAAAACTGCCACAATGGCTAAAATCAAAAACATAAGAAACAAATGTTGGGGAGAATGTGGAGAAAAAGGAATGCTCATTCACTCTTGGTAGGAATACAAATTGATGGAAGGAAGGGAAGGGAGGAAGGAAGGAAAGGAAGGAACTGCCTACGGAGACTTTTTTTTTTTTTTTAATCTGTGACAGCACAGATGGACCTAGAGGGTATTATGCTAAGTAAAATGAGTCAGAGAAAGGAAAATACTGTAGGATTTCCTTCCTCCCGCCCCTTCCCCGTCTTCCTTTCCTTCCCTCCCTCCTTCCCCATCTTCCTGTCTTCTTTCCCTGTCTTCCTGTCTTCCTTCCTTTCTTTCCTGTCTTTCTTTATTTTTTTAATTCTTAGAGAGAAAGATGGTTTTAAATCATGGCTTTCATTACCTGAAAGTTTTTCCATACTTGCCATTAAGTTGGTGAAGTTTTCTACTATTGGTTGATTTTTCAAAATTTGTGCATTGAACTTTCTCAATACATGGGGTATTTTTCAATTCTTTTGCATATTTTAAAATGGTAATTTTCTTTCCCTTTATTTTTTAATATGGCTTTTTATATTGAACAATTTGGGATTTTGTTCTAGACATCATGGATATCATTGATGCAACACCAGTTACTCTTCACTTGAAAAGCTGATACAAAAATATGACAGGAACAACTATGGCATCATCGAGGCATCTTAGGCTTGGGCTGGGACAAAGTCTCCACCATCACTCTGGCTACCACTCACTCTTGGTATTTCTATTTCTTTGGGTTCTGTTACATAGCTTCAAAGGGTGTTTTGGTTTTATCTGACATTAATTTGGAAAGATTCAAAGTAAAAAAAAAAATTGTCATGTTCAAAAGGTGTAACCATTTGGATCTCAGTTTAGAATGTCCTGTCTACCATACATGATACTGGTAATAAGTCAGGTAGACACAATAGAAGAGCCTACACATTAACTCTGATCCAACTATTCTCTCTGGTCCTCTCTATTCTGGGATTTCCTCTGTGGCCCATGCCTGAGGCTCCTTCCCTTAGTTTCTCTATCCAGAAATAGGACAGGCTTTTCTTTTAAAGCTTAGTCACCAAAAATGTGAACTTCACACTATGATAGTCACTCACAACAAAATCTGTCTGCATTAGTGCAGATAGTTATCTTGTATCTTAGAGTGAATAGTTATTTGAATGATTCATTGGAAACCTAGCCATTTTTATCCAAAGGGAAATTAAGTTTGGACAAAGCTTGAAGGGTGCCATAGTCTTGAAGGGCTTTCATTGTTTTGATTCACTTTTGGAAAATTCTTATCCTATTAGCGCTATAAGTATTTATAGTATCAGTTATTTCAATAACCTAACAAAATACTTTTAGAAATCAAGTGTAGCCCATAAATCGACATCAGTTATTGAATGGTCACAAAATATCATTTAAAACTAGAATCACAATTAAAGAGAAGATTGACCACCAATATTTTTGTACATAGAATGCATATGCCAGATATGTAATATAAAAAATTATTGAGATAATATTACAACTACTATGTAAGGTAGGCAAAATATATCCATTTTATAGGTGAATATCCTGAGACTTATTACAGTTAAATAAAAAAGGCAGAGATTAGGGGCGCCTGGGTGGCGCAGTCGGTTAAGCGTCCGACTTCAGCCAGGTCACGATCTCGCGGTCCGTGAGTTCGAGCCCCGCATCGGGCTCTGGGCTGATGGCTCAGAGCCTGGAGCCTGTTTCCGATTCTGTGTCTCCCTCTCTCTCTGCTCCTCCCCTGTTCATGCTCTGTCTCTCTCTGTCCCAAAAATAAATAAACGTTGAAAAAAAATAAAAAAAAATAATAAAATAAAATAAATAAAAAGGCAGAGATTATAGGTAATTGGCGGCAAACCCTATATTTTCACTGCAGTCTGAATGACCCAAAACTGTGAATGTTTCCATTCCAAAGTGTTCTGCTTCACTGGTTGATTTCTTTCAGCCTGGATATAACTAATCCATGTATCACACCTTTGAAAATTATTTTCATTCAGAAGAATATGAATATACTGATTACTCCAAATACATGCTAATATTTCAATAGGTAATTTAGGATTTTACAGAATCTCAGGTTCATCTACTTAAACAGAAATAATTTAGGTGCATACATACATGTCAGAAAATTCTGACAAAGCTTTCCAATTGTGTGGATCCCATTTAATGGGATCCTGCTTTACCTAGAAATAGTATACCTACAAACTTCATTTTGAGCGACCAAAAGCTCTATGGTTACAACATAAAGCTTTCAGTCAATGACCCATATAGTCCAAAGAAGGTCATTGAAACAGCACAACAGATTGACCAGAAAATACTTTAAATTCCCTGCCTATTATTACTACTAGTACCCAATCATACTGAGAACCAGTGGATGTGGACTACTATCTGGGATGCTATTATTGAGCATAGGAATTAACAGGATTCATGGAGTTATTATTCGGTAAATTCACACTGGGCTGGACTTTATGGATCCAGACAATTTCTAGGAATACGTAGGAGTCTTTACTGCAGAATTGACTATATTGACAATGAAGCTTCTTACATAGTAAATCGCACTGGTTCTATACATTTGATTCAACATTAATTCAGACTATATTTTTTAACATTGTTTTTTTTTTTCTGGTTCTGTAACTATATATACAAGACAGAAAGTTATTTTCAAATCTTTTCCTTCAGTTTAAATAATGACACAATTATTACTGTATCAATTAAACAACACAGTGGTCTTTTAGGGAGACTGAAAAGACGATCCTACACTCTGTTTTTAACAAAGGAAAAGCTGGTGTCTGTGTGGACTGGCCATGACTTTGGCAAAGTCACATCAGTTCCAGTCTGGCAAGTGTCACCATTACCTATCAGACGACTCTGGCTCTGTCCATGGTTTATTTAGGGGGAAATATCCAGTAGTTCTTTTTGTTGTTGTTGTCCCCCAGCTATTCTTTTGAGGGTATTTATACAGTTCATTCATTCTCATGTTCGCTCATTGAGTATTAAGAATTTATTACATGTAAGACTCTGTGATAGGAGGACTGGAGAAACCTAAACCTAACAATCAGAGCAAATTCCAACTTAAATGATGGAAAAACAAACAAACTACAATATGAGTTTGCTTTTCCAAATAGCCCCATGGCTTATCTAGAATCACACTTTTACCTAAATATGCCTAGGTCATAGACTACTACACCTTACCAAAAACAACAGCAGCAAAAAAGTAGCTATAGAATTGTGTAGATTCTATACACGTAGCTTCTGAACTGTTTGTACTTCTTGCCAGTACAGAAGACATCTGAAAATACTGTGTAGGAAACTTGACTGTAAATATAGTCAGTTCTGCAATAAAGCCTAATATGTATTCCTAGAAATTGCCTGGCTATATAAAATTCAGCCCTAAAAACACAAATCAGCCATGGAGCTTATTGGGAAAATTTGGTTATGGCACAGCACTCAAGATGTCATCAGTGATACATTTAAAATCCAACAAACAAAATAACCAAAAAAAGGTAAAATGTTACACATTAAGAATTACATAAATGCTAAAATACCACAAAATATTTTATTTGGACAGAGTCCACCACTGATTATGAATTGGTAGAAGAAATTAGGAGGGTTATCTGAGGTCAGGGGGGAGTTGTAACACCACATGCGAATGGGTGTGGATCATCACACACACTGTGAACTAGAGTAACAAATAGATGTTGGAGGCACATGAATATATGTGGTTTGCATTTCCCACGAGGCTCAGTTCATCCGGGGACGGTATCCTGCATCATTTAGTGTTTCTAAAGGACCAAATTGCCCATAAGTAAATGTGAAATTCATGTTTCACCCAAACTGTTCCTTAATATATCCACCATGTTGGAACACATTCACATTTTCAAAACAGCTGTTAAAGAAGAAATGACAGTAGATAGAATTGGCCAACTGACCCATACCGATTAGGACTAAGATATAGAGAAATATACCAATAAACCTGCACACAGAGCTCATATACTGCCAGCAATTTGCTTTAAAATCTTTCAACATAGGCAAAGTGACAAATATGTGTAAATGTGTTTTCATCGACCCTCAGTTGGTCGTTAGTAATCTGAAGAATCTCAGGCAGGGAGAGCTCTTCAGAGATGTTTCATTCTGATTTGAAATATTCAAATCTCAAACTCACATTCAGAGATGACTATTGCTTCAGTTACCTTTATCACTGATCAAACTGCCTACTGAGACTTTGTCAATTGACATAATAGGTATTAGAATATTCATTGATAGAATGTGTAGAAGACATGTGAAATAGCAGAAATATTGTATAGAGTCCTCCTTACTTGCACAAAAAAAGGTATAAAGAAAAAAACATGTTACATAGGCTAGACTTTAAGATAGCGTGCAAGGGGCTCCTGGGGGGCTCAGTCGGTTAAGCATCCAACTTTGACAGGTCATGACCTCACTGTTTGTGGGTTCAAGCCCACACACTGATCTGGGTTCTGACAATTCAGAGCCCATAGCCTGCTTTAGGTTCTGTGTCTTCTTCTCTCTCTGCTACTCCCCTGCTCGTGTGCTCTTTCTCTCAAAAATAAACATTTAAAATAGCAAAGTTTAGCGTCTGACAGAAACTCTGTCCAGAAAGTTACAAGCAGATTTTATCACCCAATTCATTCATTCATTCATTCATGAAATTTAGCTAGAATACTGTTGCATGTGTCTTTATGAGGCTTTAAAGAAAGATACTATCTAAAATGCCTAGAAGGTTGGAGAGCTGAGGCTTTGTAAAACTGGGTGTGTTCTAGCTAACCATTTCTTTGTTGCATGAAGTAGAATGAATTTGAGATCTGCCTCTCTTTCTACTTGGTAGTAAGTTTGTGGAAGAAGAATCTAAACGTCCACCCATTTGTAACTATGGGGGATTTATCCAAAAACTACTAATGAATTACAAATGCCCAAATTGACTTGGATAAGATTACAGAAATTCTGAGCTATCCCTCCACAAGTATTTATTCAAGTCTTAACTTTTTTCAAAATTACTTAATAAACTGGATAATAATGCAGAATGTATGTATACATCTGATGTAAACAGGTGTTTACAAACCTATATCTTCATAAACACATTTATTTGCAAAGCACTGTCATAGTCTAAGCACTTCTGTATCCAAAACATTTTATTGCTTTAACAATGCTTTGAGACAGGAATCAACTTTTCCATTTTACTCCTGGGGAAACCCTGGAAGCCCTGGAAAGTTAAATGACTTGTTTAATGTAACTTAATTAGCCAGAGGCAGAATCAGTATCATTGCTTACTATCTCCTGCCCCATTTACAAATAACACTCAGGTTTCTGTGCAGTCTCAGAATTTGGGTTTGCCCAATAACTAACTTCTAGGAAGTAAGTTAGAGTTTGGGAGTTTCTGTTTTTCTTTTGTTTGGTGGAGATCAGGCCTCATTATTATTACCTGAATGACCAAGCAAACTTAAGACTTGTCCCCAAATAGCCAATTTTGGTCAGAAAGCGCAGAGAGGAGCCCATCTTGTAACCACAAGAATAATTTTGAAACCCCCAGAGATTCTCTTAATGGAACCTTCTTTTCATATTCTCACCACACAGCTTAGTCATTTAGCCAAGCTATAGTGAAATGGACAAGTGAATTTCCAGCCCTGATTCCATCTCTTTCACACAGTCACACATTTATTCCCAGGGAATAATCTACCCCCTGGGAGTCTCCCGCTGATTGTAAAGTGATTTTCTCATGCTGAGTTTTCTATAAATCTAATACAAAGCCCTAAGTTTATGAGTTAGTGTAAGAATACAAATGACAGCTGTGGACCACATTCTCTTCTTTGAAAAGGTGTAGAAATTAATTGCATTTAGTAGATCCAAAATTATAGCTGTCCAGGGCAGGTAAAATATGAGAGTGAGTAAAATGACATTTTCGTTACTGTGCCTTAAGGCTGAGTTGAAGACACTCAGGGGGAAAAATTCTCACTCATTCATGCACATACACAGTAAATTACCCTAGAAGTAAATTACAGCAAAGTGTTGTACAATGGTAAAGTTATTGATTTAGTTTGGCTTTTATCCTGAGTTAGATGCGGAAGATCAATTGCTAATATTGTCTTGATCATTTCGAACAGAGCCCAGAGGCATATGAGCAATGACGCAATATATGGACAGAAACATAAATAGAGGAAAACAAATCCAGGAAGATAGTTCTCTACTTAAATTTGCCTTTTTTTAAACAATTTACCCTTTGTCCTAATGGAATGTCTACAAACTTTCATTTAGATGCCAATGACCCCTATAGTAAGGAACTCGAGAAATATTAACTATTTTAAAACTAAGTATTTTTAATTAAAAAAAAAAAACCCACAGCACTCTGAAAAGTTCAACTTTTTTTTTTTTTCCTGGAAACGATGATTTCAATATAAACACCAAGATGGCCTACTAAATTTGTTTCCCAAATGTTACATATTGGGTAAAGAAGTGAGAATTAAATGTTACGTTCTTTTATCGGTTTCTTTCATTTCTTGTTGTTAACCCTTTGTGAAACCTTAGCAGTTACACAATAAAGATTCATTTATTTTGGTTGTATCCATTTCACTCTTTATCAATCCATTTTGAATGGCAAACAGAAGACTAGTCTGGGAGAAAACAAGCAAAGTAAGAAAAAATTAGAAATTAAGAAAAAGAATTAAGAACAGATCTTTGAAGGTGAATCCATGTTCTAGTTCATGAAATTCACTGGCCTCTTCCCTACTTTGTCTTCTTTAAAAAAAAAAAAATTGTGGGGGCACCTGGGTGGCTCAGTCAGTTTAGCATCGGACTGCTGATTTCGGCTTAGGTCACGATCTCATGGTTCATGGGGATCTCATGGTTCATGGGATCGAGCCTAGTGTTGGGCTCCACACTGATGGCACAGGGTCTGTTTGGGATTCTCTCTCTCTGTCTCTCTGCCCCTCCTCTGCTCATGATGTCTTTCTCAAAATAAATAAACTTAAAGAAATAATTCTGATATTCCCCATAACTCAAATTGGTGTCAAATATGTAAGCTGCGTACTTCACTGCAGGACAATGCTGACAATAATGTATTTATTTACTCAAGAAAACATATTGAGCATCTATTATTTGCCAGATATTACTTCCACATGTCAGGTTTGCAATGAATAAAATAGACAAGGCCTCTTCCCTCATGAAAGTTGTATTCTAGCGGGTATATTAGAATATTGAAACTGTTAGAGCATTAAGAAAAAAAAAAAAAGATATACAATCCTAAACATTAATCAGAGCTATGAAGAAACTAGTTATGTACTCACCAGGGGTTAGGAACTGCTGTTTTACATAGTGCTCAGGTCAGGCTGTCTCAAGATGTGATGATTTAGTAGAGAGCTGAGTGAAATGATGAAGTCAAAATGATAGTTCGATAAAGAGTTATTTAAAGATCCCCTCCTTACTTTGAAAATAACATATGGGAAAACAAACTATTACCGAAGAGCTAGCATTTGACTAGCTTACTGGGGTTTCTGCTCTTCTGATATTGAGAGGGTCTTTCTTTTTGAAGCCCAAATAGGTCATTTTAATGAATTCCTGAAATTAAGCTGAGCAATGGGCAACTCCTACTCTGTATCAGTGTAACCAGATCACTGTCCTTCGGATAATTAAAATACAGACAAATTACATCTATTGCAGCAACTTGCATCCTTCAGGCACTTGTTAGAAGCTAAATGAATTCACATTAAGTGAATTAGAGGTATCTGGAAAGTCACCAGTTTGATACAATCAAGAATATGGATTTTATAAATCTTCTAAGATGGCAAGTGACTTTATACTTATTTGACCTAATTGATTCCATTTATAAAGATAGTAAACCCAATATCCTCCCATTGAAGAAATCATTTTTGAGCTTAATTGGTAATAAAATGATGACTTCATGTATTTAAAGGTTATTAAACTATATTATTCCTTCTAATGAATATATTCATAACCGAGAAAAGAACCTTGGAAATGTTCACTCTGTAACATAAATCTGTTAACCTTTGAGTGTTTAAAATTTTATTCCTTTTCATCTTATTACTAAATCTTTTAAATTTTGAACTATAATCCATAATCATCTTAATATTACATCAAAATTAGAATGTAAAATTTGCAGTAGCACAATGATTTCCATGGTAACATTCAAACTTGTCATAAACACTGCAAGAGAGAACAGTATATAAAGGTAGTTGGACCAAAATGTAAAATTCTCTAGTAATTAGAATTAACAGTCAAGGAAGTTAAATTCCATAAAACACAAAGTATTTTTTTTTTTGAAGAAACAAACCCATCGTTTGATTTTAGTTTAAATCCTTTATTTAATATAAATTTCTATTAGTGCGTGGCATTGCAAACCTTAGGCAGTGTTTCATTAGGACAGAATATCGTAAACCTAACTTTAAGTGGAACAGAGACTCTGATGAAAAGTGGATAAACAGACCCAACACTGATGTGAGCTGGATAAAAACAAGATCTCTTGGAAATAGAATGCTTGCTCATATGAGGTAAATAAATTATTCATTAAAAAGATGAGAAGTGAATTTTTCAAAAGTAATTATGTTTAGAACTTTACTGCTAAGGAACATTTGATTCTCTTCTATGGAATATTTTGATACATTCATTTTTTCAATTAAAAATAAACCTTAACTGGAAAAGTATGATTCCTAAAAATCTTTTGTCTTAAAATACATAAATTCCAATGTTATTGATATGCTCTAATTATAGTTATTAAATTTTCAGAGATTTTGGGAGGTTCAGATATCTCCTCAGGCTATTTTGTTTGTTTTGGTTGTTTTCTAGAGAACATATGTATGAACATATTACTACCTATGTCAACAGATCTGATCTGTTGATTACAATTATTGGGGGGTGTAGGAAGAGAGTACATAAACATGGGTATTTAATGCGCAATTAATTTTTTTAAATGTTTTATTTACTTTTGAGAAAGAGAGCACACGAGGCAGAGTACAAGCGGGGAGGGGCAGAGAGAGAGAGAGAGACAGACAGACACAGAATCCGAAGCAGGCTCCAGGTTCTGAGCTGTCAGCACAGAGCCTGACGTGGGGCTTGAACCCACAAGCTGTGAGATCATGACCAGAGCTAAACTCGGAGGCTTAACCGACTGAGCCACCCAGGTGCCCCTAATGCGCAGTTATTTTAATGATTTCCGAAATTATCAAATTTTCTGTTTTATCTCAGTTTCATGTTAGGATCATACAAAAAAAAAAATCAACAGAAGATTGCCAACTTTATCTGTAATTTCTAATGGGTATATATTTGGTAAGCTGGTTCCAACATAGAATATGCCACATAGATGAAATGATTAATGGGATGAAATCAACATTAGGAGATACAGGACATCCAAGGGACATATTTGACTAATGTAATTTATAAAGAACTTCTCAAGCACAGAATATGTTCATTTCAGTTGTGTGTAAGAGATGTACCCGGCGACCGACAGCGGACTTCAGATTAGCTAATGAGGTTCACTTATTAGCCACTCACGCCTCTGATTCCCTACATCTGATGATCTTGCTACTCCTGTGGTTCCACAACCAGTAGCACCGCACACAGTCGCGGAGCCTGCTCCAATTGCAGAAGTTCAGGCCTCGCTCAAGATTTTTTTGATTCAGAATCTGCTGTTTCACAAGCGCCCTACATGATTTGCAGGCATATTACATTTTGAAAAGTTCTTTTCTGGACTCTTCATTTACAAATGAGCACATATAATTTTCATATAGCCTATTCCTATTAGAATTTACTTCTATCTTAACGGACTAAATAACATAAACCAGTGTTTCAAAAGTTATGAATCGTCTGATCCTATACCTATGTGTATTCTAGGACATTGCGTTTACAACCACAGTTCTGTCAGGATGCCCACTAGGTCCACAATTCTGATGTCTCTGATAATGGCAGCAAAAGGATTTTTATATGGGTAAAACATCTAGGCTTTCATGAGAGAAAAGAACCCTAAAATTCAGTATTTTTTTTAGTTTTGTGTTCTAATATTTTAAATGTAAATTTGCACTGTAATAAATGCAGGAGGTAGTTGTTAACTATCAAAATATATTTGCATACATTTTGCAATACTAATAATTATAAATTTGTCTAGCACTTTTATGCACCAGACACAGTTGTAAGTGCTTTTACATATATTAGCCATTTAATCCTTACAGGTATCTGATGAAGGAGCTACCATAATTCTCTGTTTTACATATAAGAGAGCAAATGCTAAGAAAAATTAAGCAACTTTTCCAAAGTTACACAGCTAAAAACCAATGGGTAAGGATTCAAACCAAATAGCTTATCTCTAAGTCAGTACAAGATATCATTTTTAGATCCTAGGAAAGTTCTAGGACATGAAATTTCAATTTTATCTAATTTTGTAAGATAACCTCTATGTGAGTTCCTCCTTTGATCTCAGGAAACTTCTAAAGGACTCGAGAAATCCCTGGACAGACCTAGGCAGAAAGTTACCAACGGGGATCAACATGTGTAGAACGACAGAGGCAAGCAGAAGATAAAAAGCAAAGGCTCAGTGGCAGATGGGCAGAGACGAGGTCAGAGGATGGGAGAAGGAAACCCATGATGAAAGGTGTAGGGTTTGTGAAGTTCTGTGGCTCAAGAGCTAAAATTATCAGTGCTGGGCGTTCAGCTCAGTACGCACTGCTTTCCTTTTATGTGAGGTCCAGAACTCACTAGGGACAAGGCAGCTCCATCAGGGGCTAGATGAGGCCAAACCGTTTTGGATTTACTTTGAAGTTAATTAACCAAATCATTCTAAGTATTTTCTTTGGAACAAAAGAGTTCTGGCTCTCAGTTTTGGCTCAATTCTAGACCAGCCTTGAAACTAAAGGGTCGTTCCAATTTGAAAAACACTTAGGAGGAGCTCAAGTCTCAACTTTAACTACAGAATATCACTTACCATATAGAAATCTACAATTGCTTCCTTAGCATTGCAGCTTTCCTTCAAGAGCCCCTTGCAAGAGTCCCAGTGCATCTAATTATCCCTTCCCCTTCCCTGCTCACTTTTTAAGAGCAGCTGATAGCCAGCTCCCAGAATTCTTCTGTTATCTAATGCTTCACTTTCTTATTAGATGAAATCATGAATCAGGAAATTTGCATTATATTAAACTCTTACTATGTGCCAAGCACTAGGCTAATCCCTTTACATTCATGATTTGTAACAATCACTGAACATTATCCCTGTTTCCTAAGTGGCAGAAAGCAAGCCTCAGAGTAGTTCACGTCTTGCCTCAATCACAGAAAAGTAAAATCAGGAAACAAGTGAGGTCTAACTCCAAAGATCTTTGCCTTTCCACCACAGAATGCTATTTCCACTAAACAGCAGGGTGAACTTGTCTCTTTCTTTTTTTTATTAGATGAAGATATCATCCTTATGCTACTCACCTTCCCTACAATCAATTCATCAACAGCATAAAATTCATACACTTCAGAATACTAAAGTAACTTTTATCCCTAAAACAAGAAATTCCGCGCATGGTTCTTCAATGAATTAAGGAATCGCTCTTGCTTTCTTCCCTGGAAATTACGAGACACATTTGGATTTCCACCTCCAGTTCAGATGGAGTAACAGAACATTTACCCTCCAACCTGGATTAGCCAAAAGCAAAAACAGTACCCACAACGATGGTGTTTGAGGCACTGGGACATCAGCCATCAAAAGACCATGATCCTTGAAAGATGTGAAATGTAGTAGCTTCCTATAAGTGCTGTAATAAATTACCACAAACTTAGGGACTTAAAATAATAAAAATGTGTTCTCTTACAGTTTTGGAGATCAGAAGTCCAAAATGAATTTCACCATACTAAAATGAAGGTGCCAGCAGGGCTAATTCCTTATGGAGGCTGAATGGAAAATCAATTTCATTGCCTTTTTCAGCTTCTAGTGATCACCAGCATTCCGTGGTTGTGGCCTCTGACTTTATCTTCAAAACGTTTCACTCCCGTTCTGCGTCCAATATTTCATCACCTTCTCCTCTGACCCTGAAGCGTCTTTCAATTCCTTTTATACAGAGTACTGTGATTACATTGGTTTCTCCTGGATAAAGTAGGTTGCTCTCCCCATGGCAAGACTGACTCTTAGATTACTTAAACCTGCAAAGTCCCTTTTGCTACATCAGGTAACACAGGTTCTGGAGATTAAGGTGTAGCCATCTTGGGGGGCCTATCCCTGAGCCTGCTGCGGAAAACCAATGAGGTTAAGCCCCATGATTACCAAGACATTTCCTTAAAAGAATGGAAGGAGGGAAAGCCAGGTGGAGCCTTTCAGTATTGAAATTAGAAGACACAGTTGGATTCCAAAAAGACCAAGGCAGCTAGAGCTCACGAGACAAAGTACTGGAGAGACCAGGGTTTTGTTTTGTTTTGTTGTTTTTTTTGGTTGAAGTGGGGGTAGGGAAGATGACTTTTGGAAGGAGACAGAAATGGAAGTATACTTTTCTAAGTTACATGTATTATCTGAGAAGCAGCATAATATCACTTATTAGACTGTGATGGGTTAAAGATACATACACTAAAAATCCTAAAGCCAACACTTAAATAACTATGACAAAGTTATCTTATTTGATTAAAAAAACCCACCATTTACATTAGTGTCAAAAACTATGAGATATGTAGACCTAAATCTGACTAATGATGTGGAAAGCTGTTAAGCTGAAAAGGAGAAAAAATTGTAGAGATCAACTAAAAACCCAAATAAAAGAAATAATATAGTTCAAATGATTTAATAGTGTTAAGATATCAATTTTCGTCAGTGATCTATAGATCCCATGTTATGCCAATGAAAATCACTGCAGGACTTTTTGTAGAAACTGACAAACTGATTCTAATATGCATGTGGAAATGCAAAGAACTTACAATAGCTAAAATACTAAAAAAGAAGAAACATTTGAAGGATTAACATTATGTGATTGCAATGCTTATTATAAAACTACAGTACTCAAGAAGTTGTGGTTGGGCATAAAGTTAGAAAGATGGGGGAAAAAAAACAATACAGTTAGAAGCAGACCCACATGTATATGGACAACTGATTTTTGTCAAAACAGCAGAAGGCAATTTAGTGGAAAATGATCACTTTTTGTACAAATTTGTAGAGAACAATTGGATATCCATATGCAAATCAAGTAAAATCAGAATTTTGATTCCTATATCATATTCATATTCAAATCTCACATACAAAAATTAACTCAGAATGGTCATAGATCTAAATGTAAATCCTAACCTATAAAACTTTTAGAAAATATGAGAAAATCTTTGTGTATTGGGATGAGGCAAAATGTCTTAGATATGACACATAAAAAATTGAAGACATAATAATTATGTTCTGGCTACCTTAAAACTCTGTTAAAAAAAAAAAGAGAAACTTCAAGGGTGGGCCAAAAACCTTGGTACAAGCCCTACATGCAATTTTGAAAACACAGTTCAGACAAATAGGGAAAAGTAGCCTTAAGCAAAAACCCTATAATATCTTCCAATGTGATTTTATACTCTGTGGGTCAAATCCATATCTTCTGTTTGTACTGTTTGATTTACAGTGCTATACACAGCATTTAATACGTAGTAGGCATGCAGTCAATAAGCACTGTGTTGAGGGTGATAATGTCTGTAGCTGTCAACTAGAAAATTGAGCCAACTCTAAGGAAATATATGGGTTGGGTAGAATACAGAGAAAGATGGTTAAAAGAATATAAACCATGTCAGCTCTCAGTTACGTGAAATTCTCCATAATTCATTCCTCTCCATCGGAAAAAAAAAACAAAACATTTCAGATAATGAATAAATGTAAGGTTTAGTAGAGGTGCAATGGCCTCATGGAGATGTGGCATTAAAATGAAAAAAATGCAGTCTTATAATCCACCCCTCATGACTGATAGGGGTGTTGAGCACAGTAAAAAGGGAAATTCTGAATCCAGTTTTAGCCTTCATACAAAGTGGTTTTAAGGAGTGTGCAAGAATGTTCTTTTGTTTTGATCTGGGAACTGGTTACCTGATTATGTTCAGTTTATGAAAATGAGTTGATCTGTGTACTAATAGTACTTTGCTATTCATGTGTACAGATATATACTGACAGACCCATAAATGTACATACATACATACCCACATGCATACATACATAACATCTTCCATTCTGCATGTTTTTTCTTTGTTTGTTGTTGTTGTTGATAGGGTGGAGAAGTTTGAACTGATTTTCTGTTTTGTGGAAGTTGATAAGTTCACTAAAGAAACAGGCATGATTAGAGCAGGAAGAATTCTAGGTGATCTGAAAGCCATACTCAGAACTTTTTGGAGACGGAATAGACAGACACCGAGAAGCCAGTGAGAAGATGATGATGGTAATATAGCATTGTAAGAATCAAAGTGGAGGGACTGTGTGTGTGTGTGTGTGTGTGTGTGTGCGTGTTTTGGAAAAGGAGAGGATGTTGTGAATCCTAGAGGGCATACTGGCAATATAAGTAATTAAATGTAACATGATAGAGAGAAATGAATGTATTTTGTTCTAAAACGTTAGACCTCAGGCAGCATTTAGGTAGTCCGAAAGCAAAGGGTAAAGGAAAAGTCAGGCACAGAAGTAGGTTTCTAGAAAACTCTGGTGCTCTCTCTTCATCGTAGACAGTTTGAGATAGATATATACATGAAAAACAATGTTCTGAAAATAGTAATATCCCTGGGCCAGGAAAAAGGCCAGCAGCAAAGATTTAAGGTTGATTTCATTTCCTAAACATTCAAATAACAGGCCTAACCCTAAATTTTTATCTTTTGTGTATAATTTTCTGAATGACCTTTATCACTTGTTTTCTAAAGTTTCATAGACTTTGTTTTTGCCAAAACTTCCATTTCACATAATGAATTAATAATATCTTCTGCTCTTAGTGGATTCAGAATAAAATGTCTAAAATACCCAGTTACCACATTTTTCTAAGTTCTGACATTTTGAAAAACAAACTCTTGATTATGACAAAGTGACAGAATATAGAGTTCTAAGAAAGTCAGACATTTAATTTTTGCAAGTTCAGCTTTAATCTCTACATTTTTAAGATATCAGTAATAACTATAACTATAATAATGACTATAGATTAATCTCTTATTCAGAATAATAATAACTACATATTATTCAGTTATTCTGTTTTGGCACTAAATTAGTGCCTGCGTAGTTTGTCAGAATTGGATATCAAAGCCAAATAATAGAATGTCTGAGTCACCAGCAAATCCAAGTGGTTAAATCTTGTCAAGAGCATAGGTCAGCAGGTACCAGGCACCAGAAGGGATAGAAAAAAGAAAAGGAATTACAGCTCTTGAGAAAAAAAGCTGCATAGATGAGTTACTATTAGCCAGAAGACAGAGGAGCAGTGAACAAGACTGAAGCCAATTTACATAAACTGCAGGAGCCAGAAGTACTTGGGGGTGATTTGAGATTCAGCCACAGAATACAAAATTGGACTTGTTAAGCCATTCCTTTCTTAGATAAGGGTTGATCCGAGAAATAGGAGGCAAGGTGAGGGAGTCCTACAGATAGAAATCAAGCGACCTCAACTGTAGGGAAATAAGAATTAGTGGGGCTGAGAACCAGTGTGGGACTGACAGCTGATTATTTATGAAATCGCTTCTGTTCCCATTTGGAAGTATAGGCAAATCGAAATAGAGTGAGTTGTTGATCCTTGAGAGATTATAACACTTGTATCTTCTCCCTCATTCTCAAGGCCATTTAAAACATTCTGATGGCATGCTAGGGCAGTGAGTCTCAAACTTTAATGGGCCTATGAATCACCTGAGACTCTTGATAAAAGGCAGGTGCTGATTCAGTGGGTCTGGATGGGACCTAATGGTTTGCATTTCTAAAATGCTCTCATAAAATGCCCTTGATGCTGGTCCTTGGCCTAGTGTAGAGAAACAAGGTGCTAGGAGACCTTGAGGACTTTAAAACGAAACAGAGCAAAACAAAACAAAACAAACAAGCTTGAAAATTGAAGCATAAATATGGGGAAAAATCTAATAAATACTTAAATTTTTTTCTTAAATTTTAAGATACTACCTACCTCTCTGCTAAAACAAGAGGTATTTGGGGCGCCTGGGTGGCGCAGTCGGTTAAGCGTCCGACTTCAGCCAGGTCACGATCTCGTGGTCCGTGAGTTCGAGCCCCGCGTCGGGCTCTGGGCTGATGGCTCAGAGCCTGGAGCCTGTTTCCGATTCTGTGTCTCCCTCTCTCTCTGCTCCTCCCCTGTTCATTCTCTGTCTCTCTCCGTCCCAAAAATAAATAAACGTTGAAAAAAAAAAATAAATAAATAAATAAAAATAAAACAAGAGGTATTTGAGCCAAGATATTTTAACCCTCTTTTTGGCTATGCTAGTGGGGTATCAAAAAGAAGAGAAAGGGACACCCGGGTGGCTCCATAGGTTAAGCATCAGCCGCTTGGTTCCGGCTCAGGTCATGATCTCACGGTTCATGGGATTGAGCCCTGTGTCAAATTCTGTGCTGACAGCACAGAGCCTGCTTGGGGTTCTCTCTTTCCTTCTCTCTCTCTTTCTCTCCCCTCCCCTATTCTCTCTCTCTCCTCAAAAAAAAAAAAAAAAAAAAAAGAAAGAGAGAAAAAATACCCCCACACCCTTTTCACCCAAAGATTTTGTGGTGTTGAAACATTCATTTGTAAGACCTATATGGAGAATTTCATTAATCAGAGGCATTCTGCAATGAGTCGGCAAAAGGGAATCTGATGTATTCTAAGAAACAGCAGTGAATTAGACACGATATACAGCACTATCATTCGTGCAAATAGGCTTGGACTGCACACACCTTGGCTCAGTGCTTAACTGTACCTCTCATCACTAGTGTGACTTTGGGAAAAGTTATTTCTTGTCTGAGATTTGTGAGCCCCATCGCCAAAGATATTGATTCAAAAATGAATCGTGATGTAGATAATATCAGGTATGTAAAATTATCGCCACAATAAATGTCAGCTCAGTAACTGTTAGCTCATCTTTAGACACAAGAAAGACATGCCTTTACCTTAAGGGGAAACCACATTTCTGAAGAACGCCTTCAATCTCGTGTGGGTACTCTCACCTCACCAGAAGTGAGTTTCTCCATTACTTGTGAAGATAAAGCTGAATCAGAAAATTTGGACTGACCTCCAAAACCACACAGAATCCGTGCAATGCCAAGAAAATCAGATGGGTTCTTTCCATTCAAGTATTTTAGTGTTTATTTCCACATTGATGGGTTAACTTCCAAAGAAAACAAATTCTGTTCATATCATCCAAATAAATTTTTAACCACTAGACTAGTTGTCTTATCAAGGTTATATACTAATTCAAACATCAATCTGTTGGGCATATTTTGTGGGACTGACACTATACTTAACAGAAATTAAATTTTTTATAGTTTATTTAAATAACAGATTTATATAAAAACAGAGAAGTTACACGACTTTGGAAAAAAATGAACTTGCTTATAGAGCAATTCAAGAAAAAATATAGTGAGTGCAAGGAACCTCTCCCATTTAGTAGCAATATGAATAAGGATCTGCCTTATAATGAAAAAAAAAATGCTACAGGCTGGCAGTTCCAGAAAAAAAAAAATGACAGATTTATAGTTGTTTTAAAATGGAACTACTGAAGGGCGCCTGGGTGGCTCAGTCTGTTAAGCGTCCGACTTCAGCTCAGGTCATGATTTCGCAGTCCATGGGTTTGAGCCCCGTGTTGGGCTCTGTGCTGACAGCTCAGAGCCTGGAGCCTGTTTCAGATTCTGTATCTCCCTCTTTCTCTGACCCTCCCCTGTTCATGCTCTCTGTCTCAAAAATAAATAAATGTTAAAAAAATTTTTTTTAAATGGAACTACTGAAACTTAAATACAGAAATATTTTAACTACCTTAATATATTATTCCTCATGCTTCCATGAAAAATTTAATGTAAATGATATTGAAAAAAGAGAACTATCAAAACTACCTGAATCTGACCTTTGGATACCATGTGCCATAGCATCCATAGATTTTATCTTATTCCATGAAGGAAAATAATATTCAGCAACAGGATTAAGAAATCTCTGTGTTTAACAATACAATGTTGGCTCCATATGGGTTGGCTCTGTTGGTTGATCATCAGACTCTTTGGCTCAGGTCACCATCCTGGGGTTATGAGATCCAGCGCCACGTCAGGCTCCAGATTGAGCATGGAGCCTACTTGGGATTCTCCCTCTCCCTCTCTCTCTCTCAGCCCACCCCTCTCTTGCACACATGTACTCTCTTTCTCAAAATAAACATTAAAAACAAATACATGTTTCTCATCATTGTACAGGTTAAGCAACACATTTTGGCATGGCAGTTGGATATCTTTTGACGTGACTGTAATCTTTTTGGCACAATTTTAAATATTTTTTTTTCTGTTCAAATATACCAACTAGCTAGGCTTTACATGCCATCCACAGAGCTCCCGTAGAGGCTCAGTTCTCTGGATACCTTGAGCGGCTTTCTCACAGTAAGCTTTGGAGAGGAAGTTTGCAATCAGAAAATGCTTGATTCTATGAAGTGTCAAGAGTGATTTGCCCTTCAAAGAGAGGCACATTTATGTAAGAATGGTTTATAGCCAGTTGTTTCTAGGATGCTTTCCCACATGCAAACTGTGCCATGATACAGAGTTTCTTCTCCATTAGGAAACTCCCTGCTTTCAGGGTGCATTTAAGACAAGGGCCTGGTACCACAGGGAAGTGATAACAAGAAAAAAAATTTTTAAATGTAAGCGCTTTCCAAATATAATAGATCGTTAAACATCACAACTATTATCCTCATTTTCCAGAGGAAACTGGTATTTGCCCAGCTTTACAAAGATAAGAGGGAGGAAGATATTTGAATATCCACCTATTCAACGAATACTTCTTGAGCATATACAATATGTTGGACATCGTTAACAAAGCCCACGTGTTTAACCCCCACAATAATGACCCCCTAACACCAATCACAGGAACACAAAGGAGGAAAAACGACAAAAACCTTACATTTCAATGCTAATTTTTAAAAAGACAATCACTTTATAATTTAAAGGTAAACAGAAGCACCAATTTCAAATTTAAATGTGTCTTTTTTTTTCCTGATACTTAGGAAAAAACAAATTTTACTTTGCTTTAATCATTATTTATCGTAGTCCCAGTACCAGTCATTAAATATGAGCACAACAAAAGCTGCTAAGACGTTCAAAGCATTAGTATTTCAGCAGAACCAGAGGCTCAAAGTCTCAGTCATCTTGAAGAAATTCCTTTATACAATTCTATACTTGAGTCATCCTAGGTATAATTTAGTGCCAAAGTGAATGCAAATCTATTTGATTAATAAATTTAATTTGCTGTCAAATGTATAAAACTAATATATACCATCTTGCTCAAAACAATGCTAAATATTCAAAGATATTTCAGAAACATCTAGAAAGATGTATAATGACTTGTTCATTTTATAATTAGTTCTGAGGCTGCTATGAAAGTCTTTAGTCATTAAATATCTGAAATCTACTTAACATAATTGATATACGTGCATATGTAATACTTCTGATTGTAATCGATTCTATAAATAATGCATGCCATTTACAGCACACATCATTTTGATTTGTATTCAATATTTATTTAAAAAATATATATGGTTATTTCTATATTTGATTTCTGAAAGCTGCAGATTAAATATTCACAGAATTTGTTTGCTATTTCAACACCACTTGATTCCAATTTAAATATCAGTCCTCAAAGCATTCAAACAAGGGATATTAGTAATCATCAAAAACCCATTAAAAACAAAGAAGTTTATAGTTAGTTTTAACATTAAAACTTCACTCTTACAAAACAGATAAATATATCTTGCAGAAATGTAAGCAGTTTGACTGATCATTCAACAGGCCCATGCAACTCAGATTATCATTTTGCATTTTTATTTTATTTTGAATTTGTTCTTTGTTTCTGGCTTTTGTTCATCCGATTTCCTTACCATCAGCTTTAAACCACTCATACTAATATATTTTTGGCAATTCTTTTTAAATGGACTTAAAAATCCCTCAATAACTAAAGGGCAAAATAAAACCCTGACTAAGGACATTTTAAAGTCCCTTAGAATTTAACTGTCTGATGCTCTGGGATCTATTTCCTTATTCTTTCTTCAGCTTATCTAAGATTTTCACAAGAAGCAAATTGTTCATTAGCAACTGTCTGAATATCCCTGTCCTACTATACTCACTCCTTTTCTGATCTGTGTTGTGTTTCATAGCCCAGGAATTATTTGGAAAATACCCCAAATGAGATTACAATAGTCATAAATCAAAAATTCATTGTGTAAGCAAATATGTATTGGCTATCCACTGTGCCCTGGAACTTTGCTACAAATGATAAAATAGATATAGTCACTATTATCAAAGATCATAACTTACGCCAGAGTGTTTCCATCCTGGTAAGTGCTGTGATGGGGTGAATTAACCACTACGTGGGTCCAAAGGAAAAGCTCGCATTACAGTTTTAGAGGATTAAAGAAGTCTCCCTGAAGAGAGTGATATCTAAAACCAGTTCTAAGAAATGATTGAAATTGAAGTGAGAGAATAAAGAGAGTTCTCCTCAAAGGCCAAAGCTCAGAGACAGAAAAGAGCATAGTCATCTCAGGGAATGCTGTTACTCGTGGCAGCTAGATGACTTTAGATTATGTTGAGGGGTTGAGGGTAGGTTTATGGAGCAGGAATTTTTATTAACTTTGAAGAGGTAAGCAACATATAGGGTCTTCCTTATGAAATTTAATTCATGTATATTAAGATCTAAGATGATACCTTCTATAAGGAAAGTATTTAATAGATGTTTGCTATAATTATTCATAATAGTATTGCTTGTTATGATTATTAAAATCTTGATCATCTACTATTATGAACTGAATGTTATGCCACATCCTCTAAATTCATACGTTGATATCTTAACACCCCAATATGATGGTATAAGGAGACAGCGGAGGTGATTAGGTCATGAGAGTGAAACCCTCATGAATGGGGTTAAGTGTCTTATAAAAGTGACCCCAGATAGCTCCCTTGCCCCTTCTGCCATGTGCAGACACAGAGTGAACACGGCCATCTATGAACCAGGAAGCAGGCTCTCACCCACCAGACACTAAATCTGCTAGTGCTCTGATCTTGGACCTCCCAGCCTCTAGACCTATAAGAAATAAATTTCCGTTGTGTATAAACCACCCAGTCTTTGGCATTCTGTTATAGCAGCTCAAATCGACTAAGCCACCTATCCATTAAAAGAGACTGAATAGAAGAAGGAATCAAATATCATACAGACAGGTAATTCACTCTTGAAAATATGTGAGTAAGGACAGATATTATGAAGCAGTTTACCAAAATTAATTTGTGGAGATTAATAAGCATGAAGATGGAATGTGGCCTTATTAATTAGGAAGAGATGATTATTATCATGTGGCCCTTTTGAAAAGGCCTTTTTGAAACCAACTTCCCCTTACCTTAGGACGGCTTTAACACCATTATGGTGATGAGTTTATTTTCACTGTGTGTTTAAAAAAAAAAAAACTACAGTTACTTCATAAGTGAAATTGAGTTCAAAAGGGGTGATTTAATTTGATATTGCAACCACCAGGTGTTTAATTCAGTCACACCTCATTATAAAACATTTCCCCATCACAGGAATCCAACTTTACTGCAGGTTCAATCATATTTCCTGATAGGTATTTTCGTTCAGTGCCTCTTTCTCACTGTTCTTATATCAGAAGTAGGTAACGTGATGAGGCAAAACTCATTTTTGTTTAAATGTTAATGTGTTTTGTTTATCTGCTAAGTATCACTCATGTGATGGATGGTTTTAGCTCAGTATTATGCACATGTGTACTGTTCGAAACTAGATCTTGTAGATGTATAAAAAAGACAAGAAAATATGTACGTGAACCTTTAAAAAATAAATGGAAGCTTGAAATCTGCCTCATTTTGATGGGAAACCAACAAAGCAGTCAGATTCTACTAACAAAATCAGAAATAGAATGTCTCTAGACAGGTTAAAATAAATGTAAACATCCCCGTCATCTTCCAAAACACATGCCTCATGTTGAAATAAAGTATAACTTTATGTGCCAGCTACCAGCAATTATTTCTCATACATAACTGGGCATACAAGACCACTTTTATCCATAAGAAAATACAAAACTCTTCAGAACGAAACAGTGATCAGTTCCCAAGTATTATGTTCAGTTCTGTGCACATGTGGTGGTGGCTTATTTGGTAAATTACCACTTTTTGGATTCTTGATCAATAACATATTTCAAAAACACAATTTAAGGATCAATTACTATATACCATGTATCATGCTAAGCACCTAATGTACAATGCTTTAATTTACAACAATCCTATAAGCTATATACTATTATTAGCCTCATTTTACAAATGAGAGAATTTAGATTTGCTAACGGTTACACAGCCTATAAAAGATGCTAACAAGAAAAGGATTTTGTAGACATTGTGTCTTCATTTCCTACCAACAACCATTCTTTAGTGTAGACAAGTGATTCTTTTCATTCTCATATAAATCACTATGCCAACGCAGCTTTAAAACAAGTCTCCTGCCGATTATATCCCCCCCCCCCCCCCCGCCCCACACACACACCAGAATCCTAACTCCTTCCTATAAAGAAATGCTGGCAGTGAGTAATCTTCTTCACTGAGGCTGAGTGCTCTTTCCAGGTTGTCTCTTTTACTCACTTCCTAGTTCAGGTCTTCTAAGGACCTCCTTATAGTTTCAGCCTTCTGGAGAATTAACTCCCTAAGTTTTCAGGATCGGGCACAAGAATTGCTCTACTGTCTACCAACCCTGAGTCTAAAATTATCAGTTTCATTTCACGATTGCTATGTAGTTAAAATGACACCAAGCTCATCATAGAATGTATAGCCCTGAGGTAGTCACGCCAGTAAATTGAAAGTATTACTTTTGAAAAAAATATATATATAGATAAGATACACACACACACACACACACACACACTTATATACTTTGTTATATATATGGTGGTAGCTGAGATTGAACTGTAAACAGGTATCATACAGACCAGAGATTTAGAGAAGCACAAAATAATGCCATGGAGCTGTACAGGATATGTGATAATGTGCTGCAATTTGTAACGTCACTAAAACAAGGCTCAATACCTGTGTCACTTGTTAATTCATTTAACTCAGTTATTTTCCAGCGTATTCAAGGTCTGAGCTTATGAGCTCCCTGCTCCCAGGCCACGTTTGTGAGGAGACTAAGGGGGGAAAGAGATAGAAACAGAATAGTCCAATCCTCGTGACTGCTTGAGTGATTGCACTCTCTTGCAAATGAACAATAAGTTCTTGTATAGTTCTTTTGAAAATCCGTTGCAATAAATCTTTCTTGAACTACAGAGAAAATCAGCATGCTCACCTGTATATAACTTCACAGGGATCTGCATGACCCATCTTCTGGTTTGATTCCCCAAATATCTTTCGCCTTAAAGCTTATGTAAATGTTGGGAGTTTAACCACCACCTCAAGTCACCCAAAGACCATTGACCCATTTGCCCTTGAGTTATATGGAATTTCTTGCTAGCACTCAGAGCCCATATAGCTTGGTAACAGAGTGAAAGGAAGTAGAGAAGTAGAAAAGAAAAATCCTGTAACATAATTATATATATATATATATCATAATATTTTATATATAACATAATATATATTGCCTTGTTTCAGTGACAATAATATTATTTTATTATAATATTTCTATTATATACCATGCCTCGTACTAAGTTCTTTCACATATGATATTAATCCTGTTTTATAGTAAAGGAGACAAAATGATACGAAATTTGCCCAAAGTCCCACTGTCACATAAGCAGTAATGATGGCGCTTAAAATCAAGTTTTAGGGGCACCTGGGTGGCTCAGTCGGTTAAGCGGCCGACTTCAGCTCGGGTCATGATCTCGCGGTCTGTGAGTTCGAGCCCCGCGTCGGGCTCTGTGCTGACAGCACGGAGCCTGTAGCCTGTTTCAGATTCTGTGTCTCCCTCTCTCTCTGACCCTCCCCTGCTCATGCTCTGTCTCTCTTTGTCTCAAAAATAAATAAATGTTTAAAAAAAATAAAAAAAAAATCAAGTTTTATAACTATAAATTCAGAATCCTTATTTAACCATGGTCCTTAAGTCTGGTACCTTCTTTCTCTACACTAAAATGATGATTTAAAAAAAAAAATACCTCTATAATTTCCCTTCCATACCTTATACAAAAAAACTTGGATGGGAATTTTGTCAACAGTAGAGTTTTACAGAGGCAACACTGCCTGTATTAGGTAACTAGTGCTGCAAAATTATCACAAACTCAAAAGTGATAAAAAGTAGCTTGAAAAGACATACATTTATTATCTCACAGTTTCTGTATTCAGTGGTCTAGGCATGGCCTATTTGGGTCTTCCTCTTGTTTTTTCAAAGCTAGCAAAAGACAGAAGGTCCTTCAGTAAGACAGATGTTTCAATCTTATGTAATATATATAATCCAGTACGGATAATCAATCATGGAAATGCCATCATCCTTGTTCTGGTTAGAAGTAAACTATAGTTGTCACCCACATTCAAGGAGTAGGGATCATAAGAGCATTCTCTTGTGTTCGCTAACATGAAGAGGTAGGGATCGTGGGGATCATTTTGGAGTAAGCCTGCCACACCATCTGTTAATGAGTTTTAGACCCAGTTTCATCATTTACAAAATAGGGATATTCATTATATGAGTTCTCTGGGCTTTATTAACAAAGCTTCATAAACTGGGTGGCTTAGATAACAAAAATGGATTGTCTGAACAGTTCTGGATACTGGGGGTCCAAGATCAAGGCTCTGGCAGGGTCGTCTCCTTTTGAGAGCTGTGAGGATCTGTTCCATGCATAAGCCGTAGCTTCTGGTGGGTTGCTGGTAATCTTTGGCATTCCTTAGCTTCTGAGAACATCACCCCAATCACTGCCTTCATCTTCGCATGGTGTCTTCTCTGTGGTCCTGCCTGTCCAAATCTAACTTTTTTATCATGACCCATATTATACTGGATTAGGGTCCACCCTAATGACTTCCTTTTAACTTGATTTTCTCTGCAAGATGCTATCTCCAAATAAGTCACATTCTGACGTATTTGCCAATAGGACTTGTGTCAGTGAATTTTTCAGAGATGCAATTCAGCTCTTCACACTAATTGTACCTATCATCAGGGTGGTTGGCAGGATGACAGGTCTATTTTAGAGATTAATGCCTGGCCTCTCACATGGTGCCCTCTCAGTAAATGTGGGGTTATAATTTGACTAGGACTAATTTTGGCTCTTCCATTTTGAGACCATACTCCTTATTTTCCAAAGATTAGAAAGGTAATAAAACCATGTTTATTTGTTTTTACTGCCTTCCAAAATTTAGTTCGTATCCATTAACTTAAAGGCAACTTCCCTGAGAATTAGAGCCTTTTTGACCGCATTGTTTTTTTTTTTCCTTAATGACTAAGTATATCTTTTAACAAATTCTGTCTATTCATTTATTTCAGGCTCATTAAAGAGGATTCACTGAGTGTCTACTACAGGCTATCATTCACTTACTAAAACAACTTATATTTAAAAGTGAAGAAACAGAACAGTTGTTTGGCCCAAATTCACAAACTAAGATCAGATCGTGAATATAATGGGATGTCCTTTAGTATCAAGGACTGAACTAGGGGACAAAGCTGCCCATCTGGGAATAAGTTGAAAGAACCACCAAGCAGCCACCTCCCCATAAGTCTGACTGCGATGTACTCTTCCCACAACCACATCCTCACCCCCTGAGATAGAACATGAGGATCCAAAGGGGAAAAGAGTTGCCTTTTGAAAGAATGCAATGTTCCTGGAGACGGGAGGAAAATAGGAGTACCTTCTGTCCCCAAAGCCAAGAGGATCCTTATAAATGCAGAACAAAGATGAGTTAATGTGTTAATCTCCTCAAGCCCCAAAAATAAAATACCATAGATTGGGTGGCTTAAACAGCAGAAATCTATTTTCTCACATTTCTGAAGACTAGAAATTCAAGATCAGAGTGGGAGCACAGTTGGGTTCAGATGAGGGCTCTCTTGCAGATGGCTGCCTTCTCCCTGTGTGCTCACAGGGCTCTTCATCGTAGCATGCACATGGAAAAAAAACAGATGTCTGGCATCCGTTCTTATGAGGACACTAATCTTATGAGGCCACTCTCTCATGACCTCACCTAACACTAATTCCTTCCCAGAGGCCCCATTTCCAAATATCACACTGGGGGTTAGAACTTCAACATATTAATTTGTAGAGAACCCATTCAGTACAGACAAGTTAGTGTGGAGCGAGTGGGAACCTTTATTGGGCAGGCATTGAACCTCCCTTGATGGTTTTGTTTGCCTCTTTCCTCCCTTCTTCATTTTCCACTGCCAATTTTTCACCCCTTTCATTAATGAATGGGGTGAACAACTCCTGTGAAATTCTAGAAAAATGCCACTGGGGTGTGAGAGAAAGGCGAAGATGGCTCAAACTTGAGCGTTATTTGATGTATTCATTTCATCTGGCTCCAAGTCTTGGTAAACCAGCAAGGCATTCTGTTGATTGCAAATCAGTCGATAGGTCAACATCAGTCCCTCTATTGGTAGAGAAGTGAGGGTTTGGAAATGGTAACTTGACTCATGAATTGAGGCTCCTACCTTTAACTTTAGACAGCAAAATACCTCTAACCTCCTCAACACCCGTGAGTTAGGAAAGGAGGAAACAATCTTCCCTTGGGAACACTGCATAGGCGACCTTTCTTCCATACAGTCCTGTTCTTATATCAACAGAAAGTAATTAAGCGGCAAGTGACTTCTTTCTTGCTTTCTCAGAAAGCCTAACAGTGACATGACACCAGTAGCTGGTGGTTTCGCTGACAGAGTTCATAGGACACTAAACAGTTTTTGTCCCCAGATATGGGCCTTAAACCATGCACTTGGCAAGTAACGCTGCTTTGTAGTGTGAGTCAGTGACAAGAACAGACAAATGACCTTACATTTCAGCAAGCATCAAAATCACCTGGATGGGCTTCTTAATCCACAGATCCCTGGCCCCCGCTCCCCACATTTCTGATTTAGTAGGTTCGAGGTAAAGCCTGAGAATTTGCCTTTTTAACAGGTTGCTAGGCAATGCTGCTGTTACTGGACCTGGGACCACTCTTTGAACACCACCGGCATATTCTAACCCAGTGCACAGTCCATTCTTCTATGAAATGATGAATCTTTTGTCACGTTGGTTTATTAATATCCAAAAAAGTTAAGACTTTGTCAATTAATGTGGTTTATATACACAATGGCCTACTACTTGGCAATGAAAAAGAATGAAATATGGCCTTCTTAGCAACGTGGATGGAACTGGAGAGTGTTCTGCTAAGTGAAATAAGCCGTACAGAGAAAGATACCATATGTTTTCACTCTTATGTGGATCCTAAGAAACTTAACAGAAACCCATGGGGGAGGGGAAAGAAAAAAAAAAGTTAGGGAGGGAGACAAAGCATAAGAGACTCTTAACAACTAAGAATAAACTGAGGGTGGCTGGGGGTGGGAGGGAGGGGAAAGTGGGTGATGGGCATTGAGGAGGGTACCTGTTGGGATGAGCACTGGGTGTTGTATGGAAACCAATTTGACAATAAATATCATATAAAAAGAGAAAGATTTTGTCAATTAAATTTTATACTCCATAAGATCAGTTAATGTGTCTTATGCTTTTTCTCTATCCCCCTACATAGTAGGTGTTTAAAATACATGTGGGTTTATTGACACAACACAGGATTTAAGGGTAATATCCACCAAGGTCTGGTAGGCATTTCATGACACTTGCTGTTAAGACTGTGTATCTTTTTATTATAGCATGCCCCTATTCACAGAAGAAATGTAACAATCAGACTCTTAGTAAATATCTTGACATGTTCTATATGAGGTTAATTTTGATTAATTATTTCTAGACTAACAGGCAATAGCTTTTTGCTTTAAAAAAATGATATGCCAATGAAATGGATTATGACACATCTACTTTTATTTACAGGATTAAAATGCATTCTAAATTATGTGAAGTTTTCTTTTTTCATGGGATCTATATTCAATTTTCTCTCTCTTTTTTTTTAAAAGGAAATCTTACTTTAGCTTTACTGACTTGGTTACCGTTAAGTATTTTTCTCTTTAAATATGCTGGTAAATGCTGAACTTCAAGGAAAGGCTATTGGAACTTTAGGTACAGCACTGGTGGCACCAGGGCTCTGTTATCAAGCCTGTTAATTATTTATTCACACCTGGTTCACCACTGATTAACAAAACCTATTAAGGCCTTCCCTTGAAGACCTCGCTGTTGACATGCATTTGCAGCTGTTGTTGATTTTTTTCCAAATTAGCACATTATGTGTTTGGAAAACAGACAAAAAACAGCTGCAGTGTCTGAATGCATTTATTATGTACTCTTCTGAAAATGCTATTTAGGTTTACTAGTAAATGATGAAGTCAGAGTGAAATGCACTGTTAACTCTGCACTTCTGGTACGTATGGGTCTAGCGGAAACAGAAGGCTCAGAGAGTCACGTAAAACTTCAGCCTTCACTCTGGAAATGAATTTGACAAATTGCAGAAGCCAACTGGTCAGTAATAGCAGAAAAATGAACATCCCTCCAGCAATTTCCCTTTTGGGTCAGCAAAGTCTGAAAAAGTAAAATTAATTAAACATGCACATGGGTTTAGATAGACTTAAATGTTTATTAAAATAGTATTACCTCGACTTTCATATTCTACTATACTGAATGCTTTATTGGTTTTATAGTCCATCATGAAGCCATCTAGCTCCAGGTTGTAGTAATAAAATGTTATTTGTAAAGACTGGATTAATGACTAAAAAGTATATTTTTTTAAATATTTAAGATCTTAGTTGTTAATGCCATCAGGCAGTAGCAAGTAACATGTCTTTCTAGAGTAAACTACCTAGCATTCAGCAAGGTCTAGAAATCAAATAATTACATCTCCAAAGTGCTAGTAGCTACCTAGACATAGGACATCTTTCAGAAAGTCAACGCCTTCTCTACCTTCAAATATTGTGCAGATTCATTCCTCTTGTGCAGAAGGTAAAAGAACAATGAGAAAATTGGTCTGTGTCTTAAATTTAATTTCTAGTTGTATTTGCTCTCTTTTACCCTTTACTCCAAAATCATGGTGAAATCATTCCTCTTGCTTATATTTTCCGTATCATAACTCCCATTTTCCAGTAGAGAAGCTACTGCCCAGAAGTCTGCCCGTGTAATAGGTGCAAATTCTTCTGTTATCATTGGACGGTTTGACAATACAACTTTCTTTCAGTCCTTAATTCCATGAAGTTGTACAAAGCTTTTTTCAAATTTTAAGACTAAAATATACACATGCATCTCTATTAGAGACAGGTGTTGTCTAATTAGCATTTTGTTTACTTCATTGTTCTTGTCGCAGATATGCTTACCAGTTCAGACATACACATCTAGGTTATTAATTATACTGAAAAATACTGAAGTGTTTTAAAATACCAGTAATATCTTATAAGGTCACAGCCCTTTATTCACATTACCTCCCTAACCTGAAATAAACTTTGCAGGGTTTTGAACTTCTATGACATTTGGCTGTGTCAACCAAGTCCTTGAATGCAAGCAATATAAACCTGCTGACTATCTTAAGCAAAAGAGGAAGTGGTGAGTAGTTCAGAGTCACCAGGAGACTGGAAAACTAGACTTAGACAACACCACCACCACCACTAAGGAATTTACTCCATCTTTGTCTAATTTGAGCATATGAAAAATTCTAGGTAAGAGCATTTGATAGACGCAGTCATTTGCCAGTGAACTTCATGCCAGTTGGCATGGACATAATCTATGCTTTGGGAATTAGGATGTTTCTTCTTGCCGGAAAACATACAATTAAAAATTCCCCAAACATTAAGAAGAAAGGTGGTGTACTTGTACACAAATTAATGACAAATGCACTCACCATTTTTCAAGACCCAGCTTAAGCCTCAGCACCTAAATAAAATCTTCCCTAAGTGCTTCAACTTTATATTTTTCCTCTTACAACTAACCTCAGGTTCTTTGAGCCAGTATCATTCAGTTTATCATTTATATGTATTAAGTCTATTTTATAATTTTCTTTTACGTTTTGTAGGTTTGCTTTTCAACATCATTAGTTCCTTGAGGATAGAGCACATGTATTTTTTTTTTTTTTATATTCAATCACAACATACATCACTTCCCAAACACAGATGGTAAGCTGATTGACACTGATCAAAACTGGGCCCAAATGAATATTATCAACCATGACATCAATGGTATAATATGCAAATAAAATTGTTTTATAATGATACTGTTGAAGCAAAATACTTATTTAAGGACAATTTCTCAAGATAGTTCTTTACAATGAGTACTGTGTATATAAATGACTTGTGAGGCACTAAGTATATAATGAATTAATATATATTTTATTCCCATATTCTTTAATAAATTCTGTGTGTGTGTGTGTGTGTGTGTGTGTTACTCTCTCATTCTTCTCACTTGCATGCTTCCATGAAACAAGCTGCCATATTCTGAGATACCCTATGGAGAAACCCAAGTACAAGGAATGTAGGGCAGCCTATCACCAACAGACAGCAAAGAATTGAAGCCATCATCCAACAGTTCACAATGCACTGAATCCTAGCATCTACCATCTGAGATGTAGAGGGTGGGATTGTATATTTTCTTTTTTTTAATTTTATTTTTTTAATTTACATCCAAATTGGTTAGCATATAGTGCAACAATGATTTCAGGAATAGATCCCTAATGCCTCTTACCCATTTAGCCCATCCCCCTTCCCACAATCCTTCCCCTAACCCTCAGTTGGTTCTCCATATTTATGAATCTCTTCTGTTTTGTCCCCCTCCCTGTTTCTATATTATTTTTGCTTCCCTTCCCTTATGTTCAACTGTTCTGTGTCTTAAAGCCCTCTTATGAGTGAAGTCATATGATATTTGTCTTTCTCTAATTTTGCTCAGCATGATACCCTCTAGTTCCATCCATGTAGTTGCAAGTGACAACATTTCATTCTTTTTGATTGCTGAGTGATACTCCATTGTATATATACACCACATCTTCTTTATCCATTCATCCATCGATGGACATTTGGGCTCTTTCCATACTTTGGTTATTGTTGATAGTGCTGCTATAAACAGTGAGGTGCATGGGACCTCATCAAAATAAAAAGCTTCTGCACAGTGAAGGAAACAATCAGCAAAACTAAAAGGCAACCAACAGAATGGGGGAAGTGTATATTTTTTTAGCCAAGCTTTGAGATGACTACTGCTCAGCCAAGTCTTTGATTAAAGTCTGTGAGTTACTTTAAAGCAGTGAACCCAGGTTCTCCTGATCAAAGGAGCCAAAGAAACTGTGATATATTCAATATCATTTTATAAAATCAATGTATAGAAATCCATTGCATTCCTATCCACTAATAATGAAGCAGCAAAAAGTGAAATTAAAAAAAAATCCCATTTACAATGGCACCAAAACAGTAAAATATCTAGCAATAAACTTAACCAAAGAAGTGAAAGTTTCTGGTAATTTGTTGCATAGCAATAGATAATTAGTGGATACAAGTAACAGACTTTGATCTATTTCCAATATTTTATAGCTTTATTGAGGTATAATTGGATATAGTAAACTGAATACAAAAAGTATTCAATTTGACAAATTTTGTATTTTTATATTCCTGTAAAGTCCTCACCATAATAAAAGTAACTGAACATACTAATCACCTTCAAAAGTTTCCTGTGTCCTTTTGTGATCCTTACATCCTATCCTGCCATTCCTCTGACTGTTGACAAGCAACCACTTGTTGATTTTTTTCACTACAGATTGGCTTTCATTTTTTAGAATTTTATATAAATGGAATCACACAGTATGTACTCTTTTTTGATCTTGCTTCTTCACTTGCTATAATTATTCAGAGTTTTGAATTATTGCCTGCGTTAAGATATCATTACTTTTTATTTTATTGAGAAGTAGTATGACATTGCATAGATATAGCATAATTTATTTCTCTATTCAGAAGTTGATGAGCTGTTGCCAATGTCCAGAGACCACAAATAAATATGCTAGAACATATTTACACACTTGCTTGTATTGATGTACATTGTCATTTTCCTTGTTTAAAAACTAGGATTGTTCTTACAAACATATAACCTACCAAAACAAAAGCAGGAGGAAATAGAAAATTTGAACAGACCAATTGTCAGCCACGAAATTGAATCAGCAATCAAAAAAACTACCCGCCCAAAAAGGAAAAAATAAACCAGATTTCACAGGTGAATTCTACCAAGGATTTAAAGAAGAGTTTATATCTATTATTATTAAACTATTCAGAAAAGTGCAAGAGTAAGGGAAACTTCTAAATTCATTCTATAAGGCTGGTATCACCATGATACCAAAACCAAATAAGGACACCATAGAAAAAAAGAACTGCAGGCCAATATCTCTGATGAACATAGATGCAAAAATACTCAACAAAATATTAACAAATTGAATCCATTCACATACAATCAAGTGGGGTTTATTTCCACTAGGCTAGGCTGGTTCAACATAGGCAAACCAATCAACATGATATGTCACATCTATAAGAGAAAGGGTAAATGCTCTATGATCATTTCAGTAGGTGCAGAAAAAGCATTTGACAAAGTCCAACATCCTTTTATGATAAAAAATCCTCAGCTAAGTAAGCCAACATAATAAAGGACACATATGAAAAAACTATAGCTAACATCATCATCAATGGGGAAAAAATGAGAGCTTTTCTGTGACGTCAGGAAAACAAAACAAAACAAAACAAACAAACAAAAAACAAGGATGTCCACTCTCACTACTCTTCTTATTCAACATAGTGCTGGAAATCCACCACAGCAATTACGCAAAAAAAAAAAAAAGATATAAAAGCCATCAAAATTGGTAAGGAAGAAGTAAAATTCACCACTTGCAAATGATATGATACTGTATATAGAAAATCCCATAAAGACTCCACCAAAAAATTACTAGAACTGATAAATGAATGCAGTAAAGTCACAGATACAAAAACAATGCACAGAAATTCATTGCATTCCTTTACACTAATAATGAAGCACCAGGACATGAAATTAAGAAAACAATATCATTTACAATTGCACTAAAAACGGTAAAATATCTAGCAATAAACTTAACCAAAGAGATGAAAGACCTGTACTCTGAAAACTATAAAACACTGATGCAATAAATTGAAAATGATGCAAAGAAATAGAAAGATATTCCATTTTCATGGGTTGAAAAAACAAATATTGTTAACATTTCTATGCTACTCAAAGCAATCTATAGATTTAATGCAATCTCTATCAAAATACCAACAGTAGTTTTCACAAACAATTCTAAAATTTTTATGGAACCACAAAAGACTGAGATGAACCAAAGCCATTTGAAAAAGAAAGATAAAACTGGAGGTATCACAAATACAGACTTCAAGTTATATTACAAAGTGATAGTAATTAAAATAATATAGTACTGGCATAAAAACAGACACATAGATCCATGGAATAGAACAGAAAACCCAGAAATAAACCCACAATTATATGGTGAGTTAATATTCTACAAAAGACAGTCTCTTCAACAAATGGTGTGGGAAAAACTGGATAGCTACGTGCAAAGAAGTGAAACTTGAGCACTTCAATTCACCATACACAAAAATAAAACCCAAAATAGTCTAAAGATCTAAGTATGAAATATGAAAATCCTATAAGAATAATCCATAAAAATCCTAGAAGATAGCACAGGCAGTAATGTCTCTGACATTGGTTGTAGCAACATTTTTTTCTAGAGAGGTCTCTGGAAGCAAGGAAAATAAAAGCAAAACTAAATTATTAGGACTACATCAAAATAAAACGTTCTGCACAGCAAAAGAAACAACCAACAAAACTAAAAAGCAACCTACAGAATGGGAGAAGATATTTGCAAATTACTTATCTAATAAAGGGTTAGTATTCAAAATATATACATAACTGATACAACTCAATACCCAAAAAGCAATAATCCAATTTAAAAAATAATCATGGGCAGAAGACATAAACAAACATTTTCCACAGAAAACATTCAAATGGCTAACAGACACATTAAAATGTGCTCAACATCACTCATCATCAGAGAAGTACAAATCAAAACTTCAATGAGATATCACCTCACATATGTCAGAATGACTAAAATGAAAACATAAGAGACACATGTTGGTAAGAATGTGGAGAAAATGGAACCCTCTTTCACTGTTGGTGGGAATGCAAAGTCTTGCAGCTACTGTGGAAAGCGGTGTGGAGATTCCTCAAAAAATTAAAAAATAGTACTAACCTACAACCCAATAATTACACTGCTGGGAATTTATCCAAAGAACACAAAAAACATTAATTCAAAGGTATACATGCATTCCTATGTTTACTGCAGCATTATTTACAATAGCCAAACTATGGAAGTAGCCCTACTGTCCATTGTCAGATGAATGCATAAACAAGTGGTTTATATATACAATGAAATATTACTCAGTTGTAAAAAAGACTGAAATCTTGCCATTTGCAAAAACATGGTTAGAGCTAGAGAGTATAATGCCATGCAAAATTAGTCAGAGACTGACAAATAAATACCATATAGTCTCACTGATGTGTGGAATTTAAGAAACAAAACAAATGAACAAAGAAAACCAAAGAGGAGAAACCAAGAAAGAGATTCTTAACTATAGAGAATAAACTGATGGTTACCAAAGGGGAAGTGAGTGGCAGGATGGGTGAATTAGGGGATGGGGAGTAAAGAGTACTTCTCATGATGAAAAATAAAATAAAATGATAAAAAAAAGGAAATGCTTAATAAAAGAAAATACCTCGTTAAGAAAAACAGACAAACAAACAACAACAACAACAACACCTTAGGCATGCAATGGCTGATTTATATGGTAGGTTTATGTTTAAGTTTTTAAAGAAACTGACATATTTATTTCCATATTAGTTTTATGATTTTATATTACAAACACCAGTGCATGAGAGTTTCTGTTTTTCCATATTTCAATCAACACTTGATATAGTCAGTGTAGTATTTTTAAGAATGTAAATTCTGATGTAAATATTTACCTATGCTTAATCCAGAGAATTATTCTAGATATAACGCATGACAAAATAGCTGTGATTCTGATTTCCAAGATAAATTTTCCTTGAGTAAAGACTCATGCTAGAAACATACTAATCAAACTTTAACAAACATGTCCACCGTTGCCCTCCATCACCCCTACTGGGGGTGGATTTGGTAAGACACTATTACTCACTTCTGCCTGGTTTCTTGAAGTTCACATTGGCAGCTAAAGAAATTTGATAGCTGAGTAATGGTTTTTTCGGATGATTGGTAGGGACTTATGGGCACATGAGATGAAAGAAGAAGCTTAAGAATTTTTGTTTTTGTTTTTGTTTACTTCCATAGAGTACACTGTGAACTGAACAATTTAGGAAGTGCTACTCAAAAATAAAAAGAAAATATCAGCTAAATTTTCCAGTTTTATTGAGATAGAATTGGCATATCACATCGTCTTAGTATTTTTTTTTTTTGAGAGAAAGAGCAAGTGCAAGTGCGAGAGGGACAGAAGGAGAGAGAATCTTAAGCAGATAGATAATAGATAAATAGATAAAATTCTATTAACATCCAACCTAACAGAACTTAATCAAGAAGAAATGGAAAACCTGAATAGACCAATAAGAAGTAAGGAGATTGAATCAATCATCAAAAAAAGGGCTAGGACCAGATAGTTTCACTGGTGAATTTTAGAAAACATTTAAAGAATTAATATCAATCCTTCTTAGAACACTCCGCAACTCATTTTATGAGGCCAGAACTACCCTGACACCAAAGCCAGGTAATGACACTACAAGAAAAGAGAACCACAGGCTCATATTTTCTGATGAACGTAGACGCAAAAATTCTCAACAAAGTACTAGCAAATCAAATTCAACACCACATGAAAAGGATCATACGCCATGATTAGCTAATTTCGGTTCTGTATGCAACTCTTGGTTTCTGCATTATTGGTTTTTATAATAAAGACTAGATTTCTTTTTTTCGGTGACTCATTTCATTGTAGTAGACTTGAACTAGAGATATCTTCTAAATAAACGTGTATTTGACTTAATATAATAGTGTCCTTCTAATTCTATACACATAGAATACTCCATCCTGAGTTCCTAAACTATAGAAGATAAAATAAATGAATATAGAAATTAGTGCAACAGGGAAGGATAAGGATTGTACTGTCTTCAGTACATTTTTAAAGTACTGCTGTATCAGTACAGCATTAAAGCAACACAGAAAATCAATGGCAGATGTATCTATTTAGCTAAGTGATACACATTCAGATATGCTAAATGGGGAGACCATGTCTCAAAGTAGCCTTTGATAAAGATAAAGGAGAAGGGTATATCTACCTAGCGCCTTCCTGCTGCCTATTTCCACTGGTCAAATTTTTCCTGACAGTAGGCTAACCCTATATATGTTCTAGAGGCAATGCCAGGGAAAATCAAAAAGTCCATACAATATATTATAATTTTTTTGGTAAATCAGTGTTATTTGAAATGGAATAATAAATTTTTGGTGACGATATGCAAAAGCGTCCCCTGTGGATCTTGGTTACGTCCCACATAACTAAACTAGGTGATGCTGGCACTCATCAGGGGAAATCCCAACTTGAAATACACTCAAAATGGTTTTCACATGTAAATCCTTACCCCTTAAATGTTTGAAGAGAACAGATTTTTATCTCTATTTTTTAAAGAAAGGGGCACCTTCCCAAAAGATGCCAATTTTTTTCAAATGTTAAATGATATTTTTATTTCTTTAAAGAAGATAATTCAAAACCATACTAAAATTAAATGAGCAGTATATGTTCAAGTCTAATTTTACCCAATATACTCACACGCACACACACACACACACACACAGAGACATAAAGCTACACTATGTTAAACAGATATATGAAGTTATTATTCTCAGTATTCAACAAACATTTGTTTATAACAGAGCCACTTAATTTATTGTTTTTTTAATGTTTATTTATTTTTGAGAGCAATTAAGAGAGAGAGAGACAGAGACAGAGAAAGAGAGACAGAGTATGAGCTGGGGAGGGTGGGAGAGAGAGGGAGACACAGAATCTGAGCTGGCTCCAGGCTCCGAGCTGTCAGCACAGAGCCTGACATGGGGCTCGAACTCACCAACTGCGAGATCATGACCTGAGCCAAAGCCGATGCTTAACCAACTGAGCCACCTAGGTGCCTCTATATCGGGGCCATTTTAATTGTAACCTCATCTAGCCAATTCAAATTTAATTTAATTCAATTTGAAAAATTTTAATTAATTAAGTATCTGCCAACTTTTCAAGCATACCCTTTGTATATATAAGAACAAGAATACTTGTGCATTGTATTTTTCTGAGGTACATTGAGGACCGACCCATTATCTTCTATTGATTCGTAAGGAAACAATCAGAATGATTATTTTAATTCCAACTTATTGCCCTACATACCACCTAAGGTTAGAACAACTGTGTTTTGATTTCCTTTGTTAGTTTTAATTTTAATTTGTAAAATGTGAACTGAATACTTTTAATTTTAATAAAGCACATTTTCAGAGCACCTGGGTGGCTCAGTCAGTTAAGCATCCAACTTTGGCTCAGGTCATGACCTCACAGTTCATGGGTTTGAACTCTGCATCAGGGTCTGTGCTGACGGCTCAGAGCCTGGAGCCTGTTTCAGATTCTGTGTCTCCCTCTCTCTCTGCCCCTCCCCTGCTCATGCTCTGTCTCTCTGTCTCTGTCTCTGTCTCTGTCTCTCTGTCTCTCTCTCAAAAATAAGTAAATTTAAAAAAAAATTTAAGCACATTTTCATTCTATTTTCAAATAAACAAATATGTCACTGAATTTGATTATATACTTATGTATGTTAAGGCTGTCATTTTTACTTCAAGTCTTCATCTTAAATCTGAACTCTTTTGTGGAAAAAAAGAAGTTTCCATCTAAAAATCCTAAATCTACCCACAGCTAAACAATAAAGAGAAAAGGCACTTTGATTTTTTTAGCAAAAAATGTCAGCTCTATATATAGGAAAACTTAATTGGTTGCAAATATTGAGTCAGATTCTCCAACATTCAGTAGAGTCTGATTGCAGATAATTTTAAGTCTATGTTAAATCTGTCATGTAGGATTTCCTTCTTACATAAATTATTTGAAAAGTAAGAAACGTTAACATTTTTGGTTGTTACAAAGTGTTAACCTTTGATCAACAAATGAGCCACTGTTTTAACGTTTTTAGTAACACCACAGTGGTTTTATTACTTGAGCTCTTTTGCAATTAAAAAAATAATTTTATGGATTTGCAGCATTTAATTCAGTATCGTGAATCCTGTATATTCAAAAAAATTGCAACTGATGAAAATGATGATGATAATGATAATAATTATGATGTGTTCATGGCTTCGGTAGCTCCTGCATGCACATTTTTTGAGAAATTTTTAGCATATAATGTGTTGCTTTTTCTTTTAGTAAAAGTCTTTTGCTATTTGCAAGATTCGCATAGGCTTTGAATCATCTACATATCCAATTTTGCATTTGTATTCCAAACTCCAGTTTCTAAATCTATATAGTAGAGTTTCTCATTATTATTCCTCTATTTTAAATTCTTATCTTTAAGATTTTTTTTGTAAAAGAAGCATTTGACTATTTTATATCACAAATACATCAGGTTTTCTAAGCAATTGTGAATTATTCAGGTAAACTCCATTTGGCAAAAGCCAATCTCCTCATTGTTGAAAGAGGAAAAAAAACACCCTTTACAACTGCAAAACACTATCCTATAGATTTTAATGACATTTTTATGAGATTTCTATAACTCTATAATGTCCTACTGGGAAAAATCTCAGTTCCAAAGACAGAAGTTAGGAGCACAGACTGCCTCAAATACTGCCTCTGTCACATCTGTATGTGTCACATATATGTGACATTGAGTGAGTTACTTAGCTATCCTCTGTTTCAGTTTCTTTGTGTAGAAAGCAGAGATAATAGGGTTATTTTGAGGATTAAATTGATGAATATGTAGAAAGCAGTTAGTAAAGTATCTAGCAAATGTCTGGTGCTAAGTGTAGGCTTATATGTTGCTTTAATTTTTGTCATCATCATTTTGTCTGATAGAGTTTCTCGCACTGACTTATATAATGATATTTGCTAGGAACATATGTCATGATATTAAATAATATAGAAAGGAAGAAGAATGTTTTACTATGCATCGTATGCTATCATTCTCCAGCTCTGCCTTTAAAATTTAGTAGGTCCAAGTTGAAATTAAAAATTTGACCAACATACTTTTCTATTCTCATGTGATATTACTCACCTACATATTTCTGAACATTTGATAAATGAATAAATCATTTATCTTGAGTTGAAATGTTAATTACACAATACTGCCATGGACTCAACAAATAATTATTGAACACTAGTTATGTGCCAACCATTGTGTTAAGCTACAGTGGTACATGGAAATCATCTTAACGACTTTTGAAATTGACCCATCAGAACATGCACATGAGGAAAAAATTATGATACAAATTAGAAGTGATACTTCCTATGGGCACATAGTGCCGGGAGGAATGCTTTCTCAGTAGAGGAATGGCTTAAGAGTCAAGGAAAGCCCTACAGAAGAATATATATTAAATGATATCTAGTAACAGGCAGATATCTCATTCCCAATATTCAGTCAGTCAATAAAAGTGATTTATTTTTCCTTCCAATTGTATCTTATATGTGTCCTCTCCTAACCTTTTCTATCCTCCCTCCCTTGTCCCCCAATTACAAATCCAAAGTGCTAATGCTTAAAATCAGTTCAAAAATCCTTAGCTGACTTTTCTGATTTTAGTCTCAGCTACATCAAATTAACCATCCTATGAACTATTTAACACCAATCTATATTTCTTCAAAGGCTACAATCACCATACCTCTCCGTCAAACCAAGCCTCTTGCATTTAGTAAGTCAAATCTAAACTGTTTGGCTTCATTTTTAAAAGCCACTACAATCAAACTTATGTTGATTTCCAAATACAGTTCTCCTTCTATAAGCCAGTGTAGACTCTCCTTTAAAGTTGGGATCAATTCCTCCTGATCATAAGGGCAACTTGTGACAAATCTAGCAGAACCTATTTAATGTTATTTATCTCACTGTGAATGCTCCTCGGGTACCATCCACCTGTTCATATGCAGCCACTCACTGGGTATCCAATTCAAGTGCCACTTCTTGCTTACAACTCCTTAATGGTATCCTCCCTCACTAGTTTCCCCTATCTCTGGGTATTTTTAAACCACTGCACAGAATTTAACATGTTTCTATGTGTGTCATATGTCTGCTTTCTTGCTATTGTTAATAGGATTCATAAGTAACAGATGTACAAATATAAGACAGTAGAGTCTCTGTCATCCTGGGTCACTGAACATCAATTTGGAATACAGTCTTTTATCTTCTTGCATCAGATATGTAATATGAATGAGAAAGAAGCATCTATGATAGCAGTTCTCAAGCACGTTGCTGTCAGAACTCATTTACTCTCTTAAAAACTATGGAGAGGAGGGGCACCTGGGTGACTCAGTCAGTTAAGCGGCCAACTCTTGATTTCAGGTCCTGATCCCACGGTTCATGGGATCGAGTCCCACATCAGACTCTGCCTTGAGAGCACAGAGTCTTCTTGGGATTCTCTCTCTCTCTCTCTCTCTCTCTCTCTCTCTCTCTCTCTCTCCTCATCTGCCTCTACTCTCTCTCTCTCTCAAAATAAATAAACTTTAAAAAAATAAATTAAAAAAATAAAACTATGGAGAACTTCAGGGAGCTTTTATGTGTGTTTTACCTTTCAATAATTCTTGTATGTCAAGTTAAAACAGAAATGTATTAAATTTTTCAATGTTTAATTTGCAATACATGTAAAATAACATATTTTATGTAAAATAAATGTATATGCAAAGAAAACAAAATTAGTGAGAAGTGTTGCATCTATTTACATTTTTACGACTTCTTTATAGCTGCCTCAGTAGAACAAAACTGAATTTTCTTATCTATTTCTGGATTCAGGCTGTTCAGATATATATATTTTTAAGTTTATTTATTTTGAGAGAGAGCAAGAGAGAAGAGGTGCATGCAAGCAGGGGAGGGGCAGAGAAAGGTAGAGGAGGAGAGAATCCCAAGCAGGCTCTATGCTGCCAGTACAGAGCCTGACATGGGGCTCCATCTCACAAACCACAAGATCATGACCTGAAACAAAGTCAAGAGTCAGATTATTGACTGAGGCACCCAGGCACACCAGATATGTTATTTTCATGGAGGTATATAAAGGATATCTGGTCTTGAACATGTAGTTGGAAAAGAGGAGTGTTCTAAGGTTCTTCGGGTAATTATGAATCCTATTTGATATTAGACCAAAATACCCAACAAGTCATAGCTTCTCAAAGGTTAGTTGCAGTAAGGAATCTAAACTTTTTGTAACTAACTTTTTTATACTGTTATGTTAAAATCTTTTATTTGTCTTGCATTTTGAATGGATCATTTATTGAGGCATAATTTTGTAATATTATGCATTGGTCATCTGAAAAAAATGCGTTTACTAAGTTATGTAGATCTTTCAGCTTTTGACATTTTTTTACATGATATATTAAAATAACAATTCTTGGGGAGCCTGGGTGGCTCAGACAGTTGAGTGACTCTTGATTTTAGCTCAGGTCATGATCTCATGGTTTGTGGGTTCCAGCTGTACATCGGGCTCCATGCTGACAGTGTGAGGACTGCTTGGGATTCTCTCTCTCCTTATTTCTCTATGCCTTCCCCACTTGTGCTCAAGCTCCCTCTCAAAATGAATAAAGAAACTTAAAATGACAATTGTTAATAACACCACTAATCTCAGCTGCAAAATCTTTTGGTATTGGAGGATTTCATGCTCACTATTGAAGAGATGATTTCCAAAATTCTTTTATTTGAAGCCTTGAATTATATCACTGGTCACAATTCTGTCAGGTTTTTTTCCCATGGAATAACAGTCTCACTTCATTAATTTATTTTAGAAAATGTCTGACTAATACCCAATTTTAAACAAGAATAATTTTTTTTTCTGTCAGTAATTCACTCAAGTAAAAAAATGGTGCTCCATAAAGAGTCCCAATTCAGCTCACAACTCAAAGTTCTTCATGCATATTTCCACTCAAAACAGATATAAACAATATACCTGAACAAGAATTTAGAGCAATAGTCATACCACTACTAGCTGGGCTTGAAAAAGCCTGGAAGACATGAGAGAAACCGTTGCTGCTGAGATCAAAGACCTAAAAACTAGTCAGGCTGAAATAAAAAACACTATAATTGAGATGCAAAACCAACTGGAGATAGTCACAATGAGGATTGAAGAAACAGAGGAGAGAATAGGTGATATAGAAAGTAAAATTATGGAAAATAATAAAGCAGAAAAGAAGTGGGAAAGACAACTATTAGATCATGAGGAGATACTTAGAGAACTTAATTATTCCATAAAATGAAACAATATCCTTTAATAATAGGATTCCCAGAAGAAGAGCAGGAAAAATCACAAGGTTTATTTGAACAAATTATAGCTGAGAATTCCCCTAATCTGTGGAAGGAAACAGACATTCAAGTCTAAGAGGCACAGTGAACTCCCCTCAAAATCAACAAAAACAGGTCAACCCCACAACATATAGTAGTGAAACTTGCAAAATACAAAGATAAAGAGAGAATTCTGAATGCAACTAGGGACAAAAGATCCTTAACCTACAAGGGTAGACAAAAAAGGTTAACAGCAGACCTGTCCCCTGAAACTTGGCAGGCCAGAAGGGAGTGGCAAGAAATATTCAATGTGGTGAATGAGAAAAAATAAGCAGCCAAGAATCCTTTATACAGCAAGACAGTCATTCAAAATAGAAGGAGAGATAAAGAGTTTCCCAGACAAATAAAAATGAAAGGAGTGTGTCACCACTAAACCAGCCCTGGGAGAAATTTTAAGGAGGACTCTTTGAGTGGAGAAGAAAAAAACAAAAACAAAAACCAAAAAGACCAAAGCAGCAAAGACTAGAAAAACAAACAAACAAACAAAAACAAACAAACAAACAAAATGGAGAATATCATCCGAAACACTGATTCTAGAGGTAATACAAGGGTACTAAATTCATATCTTTCAATAATCACTTTGAATGTAAATGCACTAAATGCTCCAATCAAAAGACATAGGGTAACTGAATAGATAAAAAACAAGATCTATATGCTGCCTACAAGAGACTCATTGTAAATCTAAAGACACCTGCAGATTGAAAGTGAGGGTATAGAGATCTATCATGGTAATGAATGTCAAAAGAAATCTGGAGAGTAGCCATACTTATATTAAACAAACTAAGTTTTAAACCAAAGACTGTAACAAGAGATGAAGAAGGGCATTATATCATAATTAATTATCCATCTAACAATTGTAAATATTTATGTCCCCAACTTAAAACACCCAAATATATAAACCTATTAATAACAAATATAAAGAAACTCATTGATAATAGTACAATAATAGTAGGGTACTTTAACACCACACTTACAGATCATCTAAGCAGAAAATCAACAAGGAAACAATGGCTTTGAATGGCACACTGGATCAGATGGACTTAACAGGTATGTACAGAACATTTCATCGTAAGGTAGAAGAATATGCATTCTTCTCAAGTGCACATGGAACATTCTCCAGAATGGATCACATACTAGGTCACAAAGCAGCCTTCAACAGGTACAAAAAGATCAAGATCATACCATGCATATTTTTAGATCATAACACTGTGAAACTTGAAGTCAACCACAAGAAAAATTTGGAAAGCCCTCACATGCATGGAAGTTAAAAAATATCCTCCTAAGGAATGAATGGATTATCTAGGAAATTAAATAAGAAATTTAAATATATATATATATATATATATATATATATATATATATATATAAGCAAATAAAAAATGAAAACATGACAGTCCAAACCCTTTGGGATGCAGCATAGGCAATCTTAAGAGGGAAGTATATTGCAATTTAGTCCTATCTCAAGAAGCAAGATAGTTCTCAAATATATAATCTAGCCTTCCACCTAAAGGAAATAGAAAAGGAACAGCAAATAAAACCTAAAGCCAGCAGAAGAAGCAAAATAATAAAGATTAGAGCAGAAATAAACGACATGGAAACAAATAAACAAACAAAAAAATAGCAGAACAGATCAGTGAATCTAAGAACTGGTTCTTTGAAAGAATGAACAAAATTGATAACGCCCTAGCCAGACTTATGAAAAAGAAAAAAGAAAGGACCCAAATAGATAAAATCACAAATGAAAGAGGAGCTATCACAACCAATACCACAGAAATACAAACAATTATAGGAGAATACTATGAAAAATTATATGCCAAATAACTGGGCAATCTGGAAGAAATGGACAAGTTCCTAGAAACTCACAAACTACCAAACTGAAACAGAAAGAAATAGAAAATTTGAACATATTCATAACCAGCAAAGAAATTTAATCAATTATCAAAAATGTACCAAAAAAAAGAGTCCTGGGCCAGATGACTTCCCAGGGGAATTCTATCAGACATTTAAAAGAGAATTTGTACCTATACTTTCCAAAATGTTCCAAAAAATATAAATGGAAGGAAAGTTTCCAAATTCATTCTGTGAGGCCAGCATTACCTTGGTTCCAAAACCAGACAAATACCCCAGGAAAAAGAATTAAACTTTGGTTAAGTGTCTGACTTCGGCTCAGTTCAGGATGAATCTGGGTGCAAACATTCTCAACAAGATACTAGCAGATAGAATTGAACACTGCATTAAAAGAATTATTCACCATAATCAAGTGGGATTCATTCCTGGGCTGCAGGGCTGGTTCAATATTCACAAATCAATCAATGTGATACATCACATTAATAAAAGAAAGGGTAAGTACTATATGATTCTCTCAATAGATACAGAAAAAGCATTTAACAAAATACAGCACCCTTTCTTGACAAAAACCTTCAAGAAAGTAGGGATGGAAGGAACATACTTCAACATCATAAAGGCCATCTATGGAAGACCCGCAGCTAATTTCATCCTCAATGGGGAAGAATTGAGAGCTTCCCCCCTGAGGTCAGGAACACGACAGAGATGTCAACTCTTACCACTATTGTTCAACATGGTACTGGAAGTCCTACCCTCACAATCAGGTGGCAAAAAAGAAATAAAATGCATCCGGATGGGAAAGGAAGAAGTCAAACTTTCACTCCTCACAGATGACATGATACTCTCTATGGAAAACCCAAAGGACTCCACCCAAAAACTGCTAGAGCTGATACATGAATTCAGCAAAGCTGCAGGATATAAAATCAATGGACAGAAATAGGTTGCATTTCTATACACCAATAATGAAGCAGCAGAAAGAGAAAACAAGGAATTGATCCCATTTATAATTGCACCAAAAATCATAAGATGTCTAAGAATAGACTCAGGAAACAACAGATGTTGCTGAGGATGCAGAGAAAGAGGAACCCTCTTACACTCTTGGTGGGAATGCAAACTGGTGCAGCCACTCTAGAAAACAGTATGGGGGCTCCTCAAAAAATTAAAAATAGAACTACCCTATAACTCAGCAGTTGCACTGCTAGGTAATTATATAAAGAACACAAAAGTGCTGATTTGAATAGGCACATACATCCTAATGTTTATAGCAGCACTATCAACAATAGCTAAAATACGGAAAGAGCCCAAATGTCCAACAACTGATAAATGGATAAAGAAGATGTGGTATATAGATGCCTGGGTGGCTCAGTCGGTTAAGCGTCCAAATTCAGCTCAGGCCACGATCTCACAGTTTGTGAGTTCAAACCCTGCATCAGGCTTTGTGCTGACAGCTTAGAACCTGGAACCTGTTTCAGATTTCATGTTTCCCTCTCTCTATGCTCCTCCCCGCTTGTGCTTTGTCTCTCTCTCAAAAATAAATAAATTTTAAAAATTTAAAAAAAAGATGTGGAATATTTATACAATGTAATATTACTTGACAATCAAAAAGAATGAAAACTTGCTATTTGCAACAATGTGGATGGAACTAGAGTGTATTATGCTAAGCGAAATAAGTCAGTCAGAGAAAGACAAGTATTATGTGATTTCACTCATATATGAATTTAAGAAAACGACAGACATAAGGGAAGAGAAGGAAAAATAAAATAAATACAGAGAAGGAGGTAATCCATATGAAACTCTTAAATACAGAGAACAAACTGATTAGTGCTGGAGGGGAGGTGGGAGGGGTATGGGCCAAATGGTTGATGGGCATTAAGGAGAGCAATTTTTGGTATGAGCACTGCATGTTATATGCAATAGATGAATCATGAGTTTCTACTCCTGAAACCAATACTACATGGTATGTTAACTAACTTGAATTTAAAATAAATAAATTAAAAATAAATAAATAAACAAATGAACAAACAAACATAAATAAATAGAAAATGGCATGATTGAATGGGTTAAAAAATAACAAACAATATCCAACTATGTGTTGTCTCTAAGAAAGTCACTTTAGATTTAAGAACACACATAAGCCGGGGTAGCTGGTGGCTCAGTGGCTTAAGCATCCATCTCTTGATTTTGGCTCTGGTCATGACTTCAGAGTTGTGAGATCAAGCTCCACATCAGGCTCCATGATAAGCATGGAGCCTGCTTGGGATTCTCTCACCCTCTTCTCTGCCCCTCCCCCACTCAAACTCTCTCTCTTGTCAAATTAAATAAAGAAAACATTTTGAAAACACACACACATAGGCTGCAAGGGAAGGGATGGGGAAAAGTTCATCCTTGGAAATAGTAATAAAAAAAGAACAAGGATTCCTATATTTATATAAAGCAAAATAAGCCATAAGTCAACACCTGTCATAAATGACTAAGAACATCACTACAAAATCATAAATAAATAAATTCAACAAGGAGGTATAATAATTATATATATATACATATATATATACACATATATATGTATATATATATATATACATATATATGTATATGTGTGTGTATATATATGTATATATATATATATACATATATATATCCCAAACCAGAGCACCTAAATATATAAACAAATTATTGATGAGTCTAAAGGGAGAAATAGGCAACAATACAATAATAGCAGACTTCAATAACCCACTGTCCATAATGAATAGATCATCCAGACAGAAAATCAATTTAAAAAAATAGCAGACTTGAACAGTACTGAACTTAAAAGACACATATAGAATATTTTACCCCAAAGCAGCAGAAAATACATTCTTCTCTATCACAAACGGAACATTCTCTAGGATAACTCATGTTAATTTACAAAAAAAAATCTTAAACCATTAAAAATATTTGAAATTATTCTCAGCATCGTTTTTACCCAGACGTATTAAAAATAAAAAGCAATGACAAAACTATGAACAACTTCAAAAATACATGGAAATTAAACAACACAATATTGGACAACCAGTGGTTCAAAAAGGAAATCAAAAGGAAAATTAGAATACTTATGTCAAATGAAAACACAACATGCCAAAACTTACGGAATATAGCAAAATCAGTATTAAAGGGAAAGTTTATAGTAACAAGCACCTACATTAAAAGTAAAAATCTCAAATATACAACCTAACTTTATAACTCAAAGAATAATTAAAAAGGACTTAACCCAAAGTAAACATAAAAAAATAGATTAGAGCAGAAAAACACAAATTTGAATATATAAAAATGTTAGAAAAATTTGAAAAAAACTAACACGTGTTTTTTTTCAATAAACAAAATCAACTCTTTTTTTTAATTTTTTTAATGTTTTATTTATTTTTGCGAGAGAGAGAGAGAGAGAGAGAGAGACAGAGCAGGGTAGGGGCAGAGAGAGAGGGAGACACAGAATCTGAAGCAGGCTCCAGGCTCTGAGCTGTCAGCACAGATCCCAACATGGGGCTCAAACTCATGAACTGTGAGATCATGACTTGAGCCTAAGTCAGATGCTCAACCGACTGAGCCACCCAGGCTCCCCCAAATCAACAAACTTTTAACCAGAATAACCAAGAAAATAGAGAGAGAGAGAGAGAGAGAGAGAGAGCAGACTTAAATAAAATTAGAACTAAAAGAATACATATTACAATAGATGCTACAGAAATAAAAAAAAAGATAAGAAATTTTATTAACAATTAAATACCAAAATATTGAAAAACCTATGAAATTTATAAAGTCCTAGAAATATGCAACATACCAAGACTGAATCAAAGAGAAATAGAAAGTCTGGATAGAGCAATAATAAATAAGGAAATTGAATCAGCAACCAAAAATCTCCCAACAAAGCAAAGTGCAGGATCATACAACTTCATAGGTAAATTATGCCAAACACTTTTTTAAAAGATTTAATACCAATCTTTCTTATACTCTTCAAAAAAATAGAAGAGGAAACACTCCCAAACTCATTTCTTAAGACCAACATTATCCTTATACCAAAGCCAAAGACAACGCAAGAAAACTACAGGCACATATCCCTGATGAACACTGATACAAAAATTCTGAACAACATATTAGCAAACTGAAGTCAACATCAGTTTGCGGGAGGGCTGGTTCTCATCATCCCTGAAGTTTTTTTTTAGATAACTAGCAAAGATAACACACTTTCTTCCCCTCCTTCCTGTCTGGTGAACAGATGGACCCATGATGTCTGTTCAATGTTAAACCCCTTGACCTCATCACAATGACTTCTGCACTTCCCCTCCTTCCAAAATCTGTGGATTAAGGTCCAGACTTGGCAGAGAATAGGTGACCAGTGGCTGGATCATCATCCACCCAAACCAGTGGGTGGCACCAGTAAGTTATCCTGAATAAAACTCTGTGTAAACAGTATGGAGTGGCTGGCTTTACTTTTTGGTCTCAAAATGCCCTATCTGTTAGGATACATTACCGTACCTCCTCTACCTTCTAATAGGAAACCATCAAGAAAGCAGTAATAATGACTTTAATGAGGTTGCAGGCTACGAAAATTAACGTACAAAAAAAGTTTGTTTTTATATGCCAACAACAAACTGATATCTAAAAAAGAAATTAAGAAAACGATTCTGTCTACAGTATCATCAAAAAGAACAAAATATTTTGGAATAAACTTAACAAAGGAGGTAAATGACTTGTACACTGAGAATTATAAAGCACCAAAGAAATTATTAAAGGAGACACAATAAATGAAAATACAGTCCACGCTCATGAGTTTGAAAAAGTTGTATTGCCCCACTACTCAAAGCCATCTCTAGATGTAATGCAATCCCTATCAAAATTCACAATGGCGGGGCGCCTAGGTGGCTCAGTCGCTTGAGCGTCCCACTTCGGCTGGGGTCATGATCTCACGGTCTGCGGGTTCGAGCCCCACGTTGGGCTCTGTGCTGACAGCTCAGATCCTGGAGCCTGTTTCGGATTCTGTGTCTCCCTCTCTCTCTGCCCCTCCCCAACTCTCATTTTGTCTCACTCTGTTTCTCAAAAATAAATAAATGTAAAATAAAATAAAATAAAATAAAATAAAATAAAATAAAATAAAATAAAATAAAATAAAAATTCACAATGGCATTTTTCACACAAGTAGGACCAAAAAACTTCTCAAATTTATATAGAACCACGAAAGATCCTGAATAGCCAAAGCTATTTGGGGCAAGAAGAACAAAGCTGGAGATATCACACTTCTTGATTTCAAGCTGTATTACAAAGTGATGGTAATCAAAATAGTGTGGTGCTGGCATAAAAGCAGATACATAGATGATGGAACAGAATAGAGATCCCAGAAATAAGCTGACTCATATATAGTCAACTAATCTTTGACAAGGATGCCAGTAATACACAATGAGGAAAGGATAGTCTCTTCAAGATAAAGTGTGAAAACTATTTTTTCATACGCAAAAGAATGATACTGGACCCTTATCTTACAGAATACACACACACACACACACACAAACCCAAAAATAGATTAAATACTTAAACATAAGAGTTGAAACCATAGAACTACTAGAAGAAATCACAGGGAGATGGTTTCTTGGTATTAGCCTTGGCAATGATTTCTTGAATATAATATCAAAAGTAAAAATGAAACAACTAAAGCAAAAATACATAAATGGAACTACATCAAAAAAAAAAAGGAAAGAAACAAACAAACAAAAAACATGTTTGCTTAGCAAAGGAAGCAACTGATGAAATGAAAAGCCAATCTATAGAACAGGAGAAAACATGTGCAAACCCTATGTCAGAGAAAGAGTTAATATTCAAATTATATAAGGAACTCAAAATTCAAAAAATAAATAACCTGCTTAAAAAAAAATGGTAAAAGGACCCAAGTAAAGATTTCTCCAAAAAGATATGCAGATGTATAAACAGACACTCAACATCACTAGTCATGAGGAAAATTCAAATCAAAACCGCACTGGGATATCACCTCACACCTGTTAGAATAGCTATTATGAAGAAAACAAAAGATAAAGTTTTCTCACACCTGTTAGAATAGCTATTATGAAGAAAACAAAAGATAAAGAAGTGTTGGAAAGGGAACATTTGGGCACTGTTTGTGGGAATGTAAACTGGCACGATTACGATGAAAAACCTCATGGCAGTCCTCAAAATATGAAAAATAGAAATACCTAAGATCTAGCAATTCTACTTTGGGGTATACCTCCAAAGGAAATAAAAACAATGTTTATTGCAGTATTTTTGACAGTAGCCAATAGATGGAAACAACCTAAGTTTCCATCACCAGAAAAATGAATATAGAAAATGCGGTGTATATATGTGATAGAATACCACTCAGCCTTAAAAAAGAAGGGAATTCTCCATTTGCAACGAAATAGATGAAAGTGGAGGACATTATGCAAGTAAAGTAAGCCAGTCACAGGACAGATACATAATACTGTTTATATAAAGATTCTAAAATAGTCAAACTCATAGAAGCACAGAATAGAATTATGGTTGGAGGGGGGCTGTTGAGAGAGAGAAATGGTACAAAATCTTAGTTGCACAAATTGAGTAAGTCCTAGAGATTTACTACATAGCATATATCATCCATAGTTAACAACACGGTGTCATATACTTAAAAATTTGCCAAGAAGGTAGATCTTAAGTATTTTTAATAATACTAATGATAATAATAATAAATAAAAAGAATAAGAATGATAAAGAGGATAGGGAGAAAGTTTTGTAAGTGATGGATATGTTAATGTCATAGTTTTTGCTCATGGTTTCATGGAGATATACTTGTCTCCAATCTCATCAAATTGTATACATTAAATATGTACAATTTTTTGTATGATAATCATACATCAATATAGTTGTTTAAGAAAAGAGACAGAGAGAAAGAGAGAAAGAGAACTAGGGTGGTCAGGGTGGCTCTCATTGAAAAGATGACATTTAAGCAAAGACTTAGCAAAGGGGAAGAAATTAACCTTATCAATATCTGTGTAAAGTGCATTTCAGATATGTTCAGAGAGAGGGAACAGCCAGTACAAAAGCTCTTGATTTGAATAATGAGAGGCATATTAGAAAAACAAGGAGGCCAACGGAGGTATCAGAGCATATTGAGGTAGAAGAAGGGTAGGGGACAAACCCAGAGACGTAAAAAAGGCTGAGACCATGTAGGGCTATTTAGAGGCGTGTGTAAGAACTTTGCCTTTTCCTCTGAATAAAAGTGTGGGAGGCATTGCCTATTTTTGACAAATGAATTATAGATGTCTTAAAAGGGTCAGTCTGGTTCATACCAGGCCTCTGTTTAGAAAAAAAATTAATAAATAAAAACAAGGAAAAGGAAATATAGGGCAAGCAACAATCTTTGCCACATCTAGTGCCTAGTGGTGAGCATATTACGGACACTCAATAAATTCTTTTTGATTGATTATACAAGGATTCCACTTACCCATACAAAGATTTTAATACTTTTTTTTTGAAATTATAAAATAAGCCCTAACAAAATATTAACCTGAATAAATGGGAAGTATTATTTTATGGTTTCTTATTGTATGGCAAATATGGGTAATGTTCTTGTTCCATCATTCTAGTTACTTTAAACAGGCTTCCAACATAACTCACTCACTTGCTGAATCTTCCCAAAGTTGTTATTCACCACACATGCATGTATGCTTCCTGAAATTTGATAACAATTTGCTTATAATAGAAGATGTGATGGGAGAAGACATGTATTTTAAAGACTTCTGTCCAAAGATCCATATTTGCTTATATATGCTGTGAACTACATACAGAAAAATGAGTTCATTGCCATGAAAAAAAAATTCGTCAATGAAATGCACTTGAAGGAGAACTTTCCATTAGATGTTATCTCCCCTGTACAAACATGATGCTTTATAAATTTTGCATGGCCTTGGCTTATTGTCCTCTGTGGGGCTGCTCGTGGTAAAAAAAAAAAAAAAAGTTGCAGCTATCTTGAAGGAGGAATCTTTGTGAGTCAGGTTGCATTTCTCCACACTTTGAATCCATCCAATCCTTTCACATCACTTATCATTTGCATTAGCACCACTTTTCATGTAATAACTAATATTTTCCTTTCCTTCATTCACAAACATTGTCAATCTCCAAATCTATTTGATTCTTCTTCCAAAAATTTAAGCACTGCCTTCTTCTCTCTATTCTTGCTATAGTGACTACTGGACAACTGTAAAAGCTGCTTGGAATATCTTTCCAGTTGCAATCCATCTCACACATAACTGTGAGATGCCATGGCCTTGACCAGGGTGCTCCAGAGAAAACAGAACCAAGAGGATATATACAGATATGAGAGGAGATTTATTAAAGGAATTGTCTCACACAGCTCTCGAGGCCAAGAAGTCCCACGATCTGCCATCTAAAAGATGGAGAACCAGGAAAGCTGGTGGTGTAATTCAGCCTGAGTCCAAAGGACTAAAAACCTTGGGGCCATTGGTATGCGTCCCAGTTTGAAACTGAAAGCCTGATATCCAAAGGCAGAAAAATATGGATGTCTCGGCACAAGCAGAGAGACTTTATTGGCCCTTTCTTTGCCTTCATTTTTTTTTTATTTTTTTTAACATATATATATAGGCCCTCAACAGATTGGACAATGCCTACTTGCTCTGGTGAGGTTGATCTTTAGTCTACTGAATCAATTGCTAATTAATCTCTTCCAGAGACACCCTCACAGACACACCCAGAAATAATATTTTACCAGCTCTCTGAGCATCCCTTAGTCCAGCCAAGTTAACACATAAAAGTAACCATCATGGCCTTAAAGGAAAATCTTTCAGGCCATAAGGATATAAGGAGAAAGATCCATTGCTGGCTGATGCTACCTTGACTACTTTCCAAAAGGGCAGAATCCATGAGTGCAATAATAACTTACCTTTTCTACAGACATCTAAGAGATTTTACTGGTTTGAGAACTAATAATTTTTCCTTTGAATCCTCCAATTGTTAAGACTTCTTCATTATAGACTGGATAGGAACGATTCACCTCAGCATCAGTGACTTCTGCCAACATTACTACTTGAATCGGAAACATGTAAAGTCATACTACCCTGGGCCCTGTCTCCCCACACACACCCAGGCACACGATTACTTTATTCTGTTTATGAAATGGGAGCAGCAAATACTTGGGTGCAGGGAGAAAAAAAAAACCTGTAGTGTATGCACGTTCTCTATTGACTGTTAAAGTTGATTCAGTGGGAAAAAAAAATTGCTTCTTAAACCAGTAAGTATTTAAAAAATTAATTTCCAGTAGGCATTTTTGTCCCACAAATTAATATTTATTGTAATGAATATTTTTGAGGACTTATCCTGTGCCAAGCCTCGATCTAAAGGCTTTACATGTATTAATTCAATGAATCATCACAATAACCTTACAAACTGGACAGTGCATCAGCCTCAGATTCTAGAACAGGCACTAAGTCACGGAGGGTTCCCAGTCAATGCTGTGATTTGCAGCCGACTCTCTGAATTAAGTGGGATGTGATGGACTGAGAATATGTCTCAGCCACAGTAACGCTTAGAGGTGAACTCGTTGACCAGTGTAGTCGGCCCAAGTCGAGGCTCCTGTTTTTCAGAGATGGAGAGATAGCGGACACAGTATAGATAACACCAGCTACAGCAACCAGGATGAGAAGTGTAACTACCACCTCGCAGCACCTTACCCACATGCAGTTAGTGTTCCTCGACTCTAGAAAGGGTGAAATTTTCCCCTCACAGTGTAAACTGTACTTTCCACAGATTTACTCAAACACAATCTCCATTTCTTTGGATGATTCTTTAGCCTCATTTTTCTTTTTTTGCTTCAGTTCATAGGTAATTATTTTAAAATTATTCCTGCAAGGGGCGCCTGGGTGGCTCAGTCGGTTAAGCGTCCAACTTCAGCTCAGGTCATAGTCTCACGGTTCGTGGGTTCGAGCCCCACATCAAGCTCTGTCCTGGTGGTGTGGAGCCTGTTTGGGATTCTCTGTCTCTCTGCTCTCTCTGCCCCTTCCCAGCTTGTGCCTTCTCTTTCAAAATAAATAAATAAACATTAAAAAAATAAAATTAAATTAAAAATAAATAAATAAATAAATAAATAAATAAATAAATGGAATTATTTCTGTGAAAACAGGTTTTGAGATTACAGTGTTCTAAACTAGTGAGGATTTACAGGACAACTAAAGAATCTCGTGAATGGGGCGCCTGGGTGGCTCAGTCAGTTGAGCGTCCAACTTCAGCTCAGGTCATGATCTCAGCATCTGTGAGTTCGAGCCCTGCATTGGGCTCTGTGCTGACAGTTCAGAGTCTGGAGCCTGCTTCAGATTCTATGTCTCCCTCTCTCTCTGACCTTCCCCTGTTCATGCTCTGTCTCTCTCTGTCTCAAAAATAAATAAAACATTTAAAAAAATTAAAAAAAAAAAAAAGAATCTCGTGAAGGTATAGGCAGAGGACAGTCAGCAAATGTTCCCAATTGAGTAAAAAATGCAGATTATCTTTCATTGCAAAAGGGGAGGCAGGTGATCAGAGGAGAGCCAAGAAATAGGAGAGTGAAAAGGACTAAAATAAAGGTGCACCCAACAAAACTATCCATAGTGAATCAAGTCACTGGAAAAGAAAATGCCCAGAAAAATTGCCTTACTGAAGAGATTTGGCAGCTGTCAGGTCACAGGAAGGGAGAAAGGAACAAGACGGATTTTCAGCTACTGGGAAAGACAGGCACAGGGTAGTTACCCAGTGGCTACTCATCTGTTACCCCACAGAAGAACATATCACATGGAAACAGGACCAAAGTGATTGGGACAAAGGACCTCAGAATCCAAGCCAGGATACAATAATATTTGTTTAATTTTCCTCTGGGGATCACTAACCAAAGATAATCTATATTTTTTAGGCCTGGATATTAACATACTGATATCAGAGCCTGGATTACTATTAAAGTTATAGAAATCAAGAAATAATGAAGAGTCATGAATTTAAGTCCAAAAATTCTTATTAAACCTCTCTGTGTCTTCCTTGAAAAACCCATGAGACTCAGGGCAATATATCCTTTTGTCCAGACAATCAAGAGAACTTCTTTCTGGTTTCACTTCCATTACCAATTGTGTGATCTTAGAAAACCCAGAAATTTCTAAGTGTGGGCAGCTGCATTAGCCACTGCATAAAGCCCCTTTCAATACTAACTTTCTGCAATTCTGAAATTAAGTAGAGATCCATGTACTCTAAGTATGGTTTTTAGAATGTTTGGATCAATGTAGGTGCTGGAAGATTCTATGTCAACAGGTAACTTTATTTATTCCTCAGCTAAAAACAAGCTATCTGTCAGTTCCTCCTTCTTTGATGGAGGATTCATGTTGTTTTTCCTTCAAATAATTGCTATTATATTTCAAAATAGGTGGATTTAAACTACAGCTTATCAGAATTGCAGAAAGGAATAATTGTCTTGGCACTAAATCTTAAGATTAAATTAGCCAACCCAACGACTGAACACCCTGAACTTTAGATTTAATTGAATGAGGACAACGTGTAATTGCCAGAAGACAAAGCAACAATTATGTGCTTTAAACAATGGCTGAACTGTAATATCCAGGTATTAAATAGAAATCCTTAATTAAAAGATTCCTATGATATTGCTACAGGTTCTTAAACTTACAAAGTAGCCAATAAATACAGTTTGAATTTAAAAATGCTTAATAGTGAGACATTAGCTAACAGTCAATGAGCTCTTACTACGTTCCAGGCAGTGGACTAAGGGCTTTAAAGAAAGGAATTATTTTAATCCTCATACAACCCTATGAAGTAGGTAACTTTTACAGATGAAAAACAAAACAAAACAAATAAGCAAATAAACTATGACATGGAGAAGCCAAGTAACTTGCTTAAGTCCACACAGTTAATATTTTTAAGTAGTACCATAATCACCTTTGCACACCCTTGTCTCACCTACATCCTCTGAGCTGGCAACATATCCCAGAGAAGATTCCCAAAGTAGATGGTCATATTTTAGAAATAACTATAGGAGCCTTTACAAGTCTGAACCCAAACATAATTTTGTTCTGCCATATGGCTGGTATTAACATTAATTAACATTTGTAAAGCATCTTATATATGTAAAGCTTTATACCTCAGGGTAATTTTGAAGAATGGGTTATTAGTTCACCTGTTTCAAGAAACCAAACAAACAAAAAGTCTCCAGGCCATTTACCCATTCTGATATTGGAGTTGATCTTCTCTCAGTGTTTAATGCTCTTAACACCTCGGGGTCACAAGTTCTAAACTCACCAGAGTCCTTTTTGACATTTATAATAGGAAATCTGCTAATAAATTTGCATGAGAAACAAATGGTGAAAAGGAGAACATTTTGGTGAATATGAAATAACCAAAAGGATTGGAAAAGGGAAAAAAATAAATGCAAGTAAAATAACGCTAAAAATTGTTAACAAACTTTTTTGTCTGGCCAACACATCATGAAAACTACTTTTAATTAATATATTCTAATTTCCAAGTCACTCATGTATGTCTCTTATACACAGTTATACAATACAAAACTTCAATAATTTTAAGGGATAAGTAACATTTCACAAATCCCTTGGCTAAAGAATATTTTTAATAATATTCTCCCTACCCTTCACCAGTTTTCTTTCTAGACCACACTTCTTTCTTGTTATATCCAATTACAGATTCAAAGAAATTAAGGTAACTTGAATTTTGAGCAGATTCCAAAAGATTTTGGCAGATGCTCTGGTTGTAAGAATGGTGGCAGAAGAGACTGACATTTTTTCAACTGGATTAAAGTCCTTGGAAGCCCCAATAAGCAATAATGTCTTGGTAAAAGAGATCAGAAAAACATATAGGGCATATTTCATCACACCAGAGGTATTTTTTTTGTACTATGAAGAACTGGTGAAATATAAGAAAATTTGGTTAAATATGATCATTAAGCTTATTCTTGAAGAGGAAATTGATTGATTATTCCAGATTTATGTTATCGGTAGCTAAAGAACTTCTCTTCTTGGAAAATCCCCTCAAAACTTCATGCCTTTCAAAGCCATCATCCAGTGGACAAGAGTACGGGATAGTCCCAAAGTGAAAGTACCAAGATAATCAACCACATTCATTGATTCCTTAGGGATGTATTTGTCTACGGTACGTAATGATTATATGGTAATAAGCATAGGACTGGACAATTTTTTTTCAGTCCTTTTTGATCTTAGAGCATACACATAATTTTTCTCACAATTGTGATCCAACAGTAATCTGAAAACTGGGATCATGTAGAAATGAAAGCCTATTTCATTTATCTTCTGCATAGCCTTAAACTACCTCATTCCTTTTTGCAGATGCATAGGTATATTTGTAAAACATTTCAGTTCTTAAGTTCCCAAGTAAAATAAGAAATAATTCTTACTTAAAACGTGTTTTTTTCCTTGTAAATCATTCTCTTTTCTTAGTCTATATAAGGCACGCCTCACCTTTTCCAATGGTAAAAACAATATAATTTTCATTTTAAAAAGTCAGAAGTGTGTGTTCAAAAACAAACATAATCTTACAAAATTGCAACAAACGTAACATTCCTGATCATCTCTTTTTCCAGCTGCTGACTAAATGATTGTCAACCCAAATAAATGTCTGAAACATCCAGAGTATGGAGCCACCTGCTTAAGTATACTTTATACTGAATAATTAATAACTTTTGTATTTTTAAAAGGATTATAAAGCAGAAAAAATCTCACTTAATGCTTTTGAAAAGTAGATAGTGTAAGTGTAATAAAAAGCAACACAGTGCATTTATCTGTAACATTTGCACAAACAAGGTCAAGTCTATTTTTTTACCAAAAAAAAAAAAAAAAAAAAAAAAAGAAGAAGCAAATCTATGCACGATTCATTGTACTAGACATTCTAATGCCCAATTCTGATCCCTGCCAAGATCTGATTGATTGTTCTATTAATACATCCGAGGCAAAATGAAGAATAAATCAAGCAATCCAGAACCAACTTAGTCATGCTATAGAGACATGGCCTAAAAGCTGAGAAGCAAAATCCCTTGCTAAGCTTGGCTGAGTACCTATTGACTACTTGCTAAATCACTGCTGTCTTTGTGAATTAGGCTGCTTTGAGGAAAGTGGTGAGGAGGATCTCAAGGAGGAGGTAGGGTGTTGCTGGAGAAGGGGCCAGAAAGGTCAGGGAGCCATGGTTGATACGCAGTAGTGATATTAGAGCTTACATTCACAGGTATTATACTGTATATGAGCTGCATTTCCTATTATGAGATGCTTTGCCTTTCAAGTTATTGACCCTTTGGAAACTTTCTTTTTAAAATCAGAGCACAAAGGAGTAAAGTGAGAGATGACCAGATTTATCAATGGCCAGCAAACCAGGATACAGAAAAGATCTTAGGTACAGAATGTGTTGCCAAAATTAAAAGAGTACATTTCATTGCTTAGCGTACCGAAAATTTCTCCTGTTTTTAAGTTTGGTAATCATTTCACTATTGTTGACATTTTCTTTCTTAACTTATCCACATAATCCCTTCATGGATATCATACCTTACCTTTTCCCATTCCTATATAGCCTCCTCACCCTCGATCCATTTCAGGATTTTGTTCTCAGAACCATTTTGTTCTTACTCTACAAGCCCTTCCTAGAAGACCTTATCCTTCTGAAGGTCTCCAGTACAAAACATGGTAACCATTCCTAGATCTACACTTCTGCCACAAAACTTGTTATGGGTCAAAAATCACATATCCAACTGCCTACTACACGAACTAACTCAAGATGTCAACTCTCCATTGTCCTTATCGCTCACCCTCGAATCACACCACTCACCAAGTCCTCTTGCTTTTAATATCTTAAAGAATGGCCTGCCCTTGTTCCCCCTACCCACCTGTCCCTCACCCTTCTTTTCTCCAATCCAATCACAGCATTCTTGATCTGGATTCTTGCTTCTCTCTCAGAAGGCCACTAGAGTCTTCATTTGTTTCTGGGCTTGAGCTCCTCAAATCTGCCCTCTTGAAACTAATAGAAGAGACAAACAATAAACAAAATAACTAAGTATATTAGAAGATGGTAAGTGCTATAGAACAAAAGAGAATCAGGGAGAGGGGGATAGGAAACACATGGTAGGGTAAAGCAGCACTCACAAAACACCAAATAGGCTGTTTCCTAATTCCTACCGGCCTTTTAACTTCACCCCTACCTTTTAACATTTCACACCAAATGACTTCTTTTTTCTAGAATATACTGTGCTGTTTGTCACTCCTATATCGTTGTTCATGATTTCTTTTTGGCAACAAATATCCTTTCCCTCGTCACTAAAGAACTCATTCTCATTTAAGCATTATTGGACCTACCCTATGCTGGTACAATGTTACAACCTTCATGTTTCTTTTGTACTTTGGGCACTTCTCTACCACATATAGTTAATGCTTTAAATTATTATTTTCAGTTGATTTTTCTTTCTTTCTCACTATGAAACAGACAATAGAACAGGAATCAGATCTCGCTCATATTTGTCTCCCCAACATCTCAAATGGGCATTGAATTATTCGCCCTGAGACTCTATTTCTATAATTCCATGATTGTTCATCTTCCACTTATTATCGCATTCACACATTCTCTGTTTATAGCCCAGAATAGTTTATTTGAGAGAACTTATATTTCTTTCTGTGTGTTGTGATTAAATTTTCAGAGTAATGCTATGAAAGTAGTCTTATATCTATTTTCAAATTCCTGTAGTAGGATAAGGTAGGGAAGGGGTCACACTACTATAGTCGCTAAGTCCAAATAATGCAAACAATATGAGCAAACTTTTAAATTTTAGATAGAGAGAAATGACCTCTTTGGAAAATGGGGAAACAAAATTATGGAGAAAATACATCATATCTATTGTACTCAAATGCTATATTCACTATATCACAAAAGAGGCAACTGAAGAAAATCAATAAACTAATAATTAAGATAGGTCACTGAGGGAAATAAGAAACAAAATCAGACTTTGCACTATAAAAATGGGTGGTCAAGGAGAGTACAATTTTAATTTTTTCTCCAGATTATTTGAAGTGTCTCCTCACCACAATTTTAAAACATTGTTTTAGTTACATTATTTTAATTTAGGTTGTCTGATTTATTGCATCCTTTCTACATTTTATGTCTACACATATATAGCCTGCTTTAAAAGTATAAATATATATATTTGTATACATACATATGTATTGTTATTTTTATAAATGCTAAACATATTTTTATGTTAATAAATAATATGACTTTGGCTATAACAATCATTTTGATAAAGATGAATTTTTATTTTTAAAATCACTATAAGATGGATATACTGATAGTTTAACAAACATAGGGCAAATATTGCCAATAAGTTAATTATGTAAATTAATAGACACCCCAGTTTGTTGCTGGTCATCATAATTAGTAATAGAAAACAAATAGCCAAAAGGTAAATGTGAACTAATTTATAGTACCTCATTAAAAATACTGTGTCAAAGAAAAATAGTATCTTCCAAAGGAAAAGTGAGGGGCGCCTGGGTGGTGCAGTCGGTTAAGCGTCCGACTTCAGCCAGGTCACAATCTCGCGTTCCGTGAGTTCGAGCCCCGCGTCGGGCTCTGGGCTGATGGCTCAGAGCCTGGAGCCTGTTTCCGATTCTGTGTCTCCCTCCCTCTCTGCCCCTCCCCCATTCATGCTCTGTCTCTCTCTGTCCCAAAAATAAATAAACGTTGAAAAAAAAATAAATAAAAAAAAAACAAAGGAAAAGTGATTGGAGCAATGATTTGGGCTCAATTTTAATGAAAAATTTAAAACCTAGGGTAACCGTTACCTAATTTAACTAGCTAGAAAAACAGAACACAATAAAATATAGTTAAGCTGATGTAATATTTATATTTATTAATGAAGAGCTATCTGGAGCATTATGTTTGATGTACACTCTGTAAATTAATTAAAAATTAAGTGGCTAAGAAGGTAGATATTTAAGAAGATATACATGCATCATATATCATGTAATTTTGTTCACATGAAGATGTTCTTAAATATCTGACAAAGCAAACTAAAATGGCTTTAAAAAACTTAAAGATTAATAATTTGCATTACTCTGATGTAGAAGACACAATTAGCACAGATTCTAAATATGAGCATTAATATATAGCCATAGACTAGTTCTATTACGTAAGCGAGTAGATGTATTCAAATAACTGAAATACCTTTTACTTTCTAGTATTTATGGCATTCTGGAAAGCAAGAATTGTTTCTGTAAATGTTATTTTCACACTGGCCTCTGGACATTTTCACTTGATATCTTTCCATATTTTCAAATTCATCATCCTCTCGCACTCTCAAATCTTTCATTTTTCATTTTACCTTTATTATGAAAATTTGATACTTCTAGATCTTACATTTTTTCCTTAACCAATGCTTTGGTAAATGTGATTCCCATCAGTGACATCCTTCAGTGATTCACCATCGCTTATCAAAGAAATTCCAACTAGCTTTAAAAATGCCATTTACATCATTTATAACTTAGTCTCAAACTGTCTTTCTGGATTTAGCTCTTACAACTATATAACAAAGCTCTGTGGCGTAATCAAACTGACTACATGCTATTGCATAGAAATACACTTTTTAGAGTCTGAGTTCAGCTTGTGCTGTTCCTTTACCTCTGGTTTGAAAGGAGGTTTCACCTTATTTCTAATTTCCTTTTTGTCATATCTCCATCTATCAAAATCCTACCTATACTTCAGGCTCTGTTTCAAATTTCAACTCATTGACCAATCTTCTCTTTGCCACTTAAGAAATAATAATTTCTTCTTCCGCTCAATTCCTATTATGAGGCTATAAATGAATTATATTTCTGTAGACATTTTCTTAACATTTATACTGCATGCCAACTATGGCCGAGATATTGTAAGACAATACAAGGAATACTATGGTTAAAAAAGAAAAAAAAAAAGATATAGTCCCTGCTCTCAAGAATATTACAATCTAATGAGGATAGATGGTAATTGTACAAATGACTGTAATTTTAAAGAAAGTCAAGAAGTTTCCCTAAGAAAAGTACATGAAAAAATCTGGGAGGATATTAAAAGCTACTGCTGAAAAAAGGTTTAGTTGTGATGACAACGGAGGTAGATTCTGAACAAAATGAAATAATGTTGGCAGTCAGTGATAAGGTAGAGAATATTTCCAGCTAAATAACTATGAACTAAGGTATGGAGATGAAAATGCTCAGAGTATATTCATAGTTTATTGTTACAGGCTAAACCCTTTCCCCTCCAAATTTACATGCTGCGGGCCTAACTTCCAGCGCTTAAAATGTGACTGCGTTTGGAGATGGCACCTTTAAAGATCAAGTGATTAAGTTAAAGTGAGGCTGGTGAAATGGTCCTAATCCAATCTGCCTGGTGTCGTATACAAGAGGAAATTTGGCCACACAGAGAGACACTGAGGGTGCATACCCACAGAGAAAAAGCTGCATGAGGACACAGTGAGATTGGGACCATTTACAAACCAGTAAGAAAGGGTTCTAAAGAAATCAAGTCTGTAGGGGCGCCTGGGTGGCGCAGTCGGTTAAGCGTCCGACTTCAGCCAGGTCACGATCTCGCGGTCCGGGAGTTCGAGCCCCGCGTCGGGCTCTGGGCTGATGGCTCAGAGCCTGGAGCCTGTTTCCAATTCTGTGTCTCCCTCTCTCTCTGCCCCTCCCCCGTTCATGCTCTGTCTCTCTCTGTCCCAAAAATAAATAAACGTTGAAAAAAAAAAATTAAAAAAAAAAAAAAAAAAAAAGAAATCAAGTCTGCCAACTTCTTGATCTTGGACTTCCAGGTTCCAGAACTGTGAGAAAACAAATTCCTATTGTTTAAACCACCCAGTATCTTCTTATGGCGGCCCTAAAATCTAATACAGATACCTTATTCAATGATGCATCACATATACTAAGTAGTGAAAGACAGAGCTGGACATACATGTCGGAGATAATAATATAAATGGGTTAACTGAAATAATGCATATAAAACACAGGATGGTGTCTTGACCACTCAACCTACATTCTACTTGGTATGATTATTTTTTTTTAATTTTTTTCATATGATTAATCTTAATCAATCATAGCAATTAGATGTCTCTTGCTTGCCAGTGATGAATTCCTAGATGGGTAATCCTAAGTCATTTTTGGCTACCGAGACATGATGTAGTAGGAATGCTTCTGGGTAAAGTTTCCCTACAGATAAGATAGAAAAGAGGCAGAGATAGTTACTTCTTTCTTCCCTTGTTGTCTTGTCTGATTACCACAAGAGACATTTTATTACCAGCCTGAGGATGAAAGAATTACTGGCATAGAACAGCAAGATGATGATGATGTAACTGACCCACTGAATCAACCACCCCTGGTGTCTGTTCTATCTCTGACTTTCTATTAGCATAGTAAATTTTCTCTTTGCTTGGGACAAATTGTAGCCAAAGGCAACTGAAACAGATACCAGGCTGAGTTGAGTAAGATGTTCTATAGTCAAAGGTTAGTCATTAAAGAATTGGGGCGCCTGGGTGGCACAGTCGGTTAAGCGTCCGACTTCAGCCAGGTCACGATCTCGCGGTCTGTGAGTTCGAGCCCCGCGTCGGGCTCTGGGCTGATGGCTCAGAGCCTGGAGCCTGTTTCCAATTCTGTGTCTTCCTCTCTCTCTGCCCCTCGCCCGTTCATGCTCTGTATCTCTCTGTCCCAAAAATAAATAAACGTTGGAAATAAAAAAAAAGAATTATATTTAACTGTTTTAGAAATAAGGTAGGTAGGACCAGAGTGGAAAATGTCATGAAATTGGAAAACACTTTAAGAGGCTATTATCCTAATGAGATGTAAAGATGTTTGAGCCTAAGAAGATGACAAGGTTCTCAAGAAAGTGACAGTGGTAGTGGAGAAAATCATGTTTTGTTTTGTTTTGTTTTGTTTTGTTTTGTTTTGTTTTGTTTGCTAACTCCTTTGTTAATACTCAGATTCAGTTGCTCCTCTTTTCTTTCTTTCCTAAATTACTGTAACTAACTTATGTCCTGTCTTCAAGTTTATTCTCTAATACTCACCCTATTTTTTCTTCTCTCTTAAAATCTGTTTACCATGGAGCTACTAAAATTAATTATGTTTATAAAAAATATTAATTGCACTCATGTTATTTAAAATCTTTCCATTCCCTTTCCATAGTGTTTAGAATAAAACCCAAATTACTTAGCATTCTATATAAGACTTTTCAGGATCTGTCTCTCTATGCCTTATCCTAACTCACTGTTACAGGTTTAATATTGTGCCAAGAAAGATATATTGAAGTCTTACCCCCTGATACCACATTGTGACCATTTTGGAAACAGGTTTGTTGAGGAAATAATGAGTTAAAATGAGGTCACATTACAGTAGCATGAGCCCTTAATCCAGTATGACTGATGTTATAAAAAGACACCCATGTGTAGACAGAGATTTCACAGGGAGAACCATGTTAAAGATGGAATATTGGAATGATGTACCTACAAACGAAGGAATGCCTGGGCATCCAGAAACCAGGAAAGAGTCGTAGAACAGATTCTCACTCAGAAGGACCAATGCTGCTGACACCTTGATTCTGGACTTCTAGCCTCCAGAACTGAGAAACAATGCCATTCTGTTGTTTTAAGCCACCCAATTAATGGCACTTTGTTACGACAGCCCTACGAGACTAATAGACAGATACCCTAAGTCTAGTTATACCAAATTACTAAAAGTTACCAAGCATATTTGCTGCCAAGGACTTGTGCCTTTGCACCGGAATTAACTGTTCTTAATCACTTATATAAACTTCTTATTCCTATTAGACCCAAAGCAGCTGTCTCCTCTGGAAACGTGTCCTGATCTGAACGCCCATGAATTACCTCTTATGTTTCAAAAGTATACATAACTCAATCTGAGCATTTAATCACTCTTTATATTGTCTATATATTTATGTCTCCCTCACTAGATCATGATTTCCCCAACAGTAGACCCTGTATTGACTCTACCCCTAGTGACTCGCAATGGTACTCATTAAATGTGTGAACAAATGAATGAATGCATGGGGAGTCTCTAGGATTTAAAGTCTTATTGTATATAGAGTTTGAAGAATAAATCAAGGTGACCACAATGGCTCAAAACTTATTAGCTAGAAAGCTGGTGAAGCCATCATTAGATTTTTAGATATCCAGAGAGAGGTTGTTTTTTTTTTTTGTTTGTTTTGTTTTTTTTAAGGAAAACATGATTTAAATTGATTTGAGGTGAAGAGAGGTATTGGTGAGAATGTGGAAGTAAAACTGAGGAAAAAAATGGAGTCATTGATTCCTTTTCTTCCTTCCTTTCTCTTTTCCCCCTCCTTCCCTTCCTATTCATTCAACAACATTTAATTAAACATTTTAGGCTTGACACTGAACATACGATGATGAGAAAGCAAAGGCAACTGTATTCATGGAGTTTAGAGTCTGGTCGGGTAAAATTTTTGTTTACATTAAAATGTAGACCTCTCGGGGTGCCTGGGTGGCGCAGTCGGTTAAGCGTCCGACTTCAGCCAGGTCACGACCTCGCGGTCCGTGAGTTCGAGCCCCGCATCGGGCTCTGGGCTGATGGCTCGGAGCCTGGAGCCTGTTTCCGATTCTGTGTCTCCCTCTCTCTCTGCCCCTCCCCCGTTCATGCTCTGTCTCTCTCTGTCCCAAAAATAAATAAACATTGAAAAAAAAATTTAAAAAAAAAAATAAAATAAAATAAAATGTAGACCTCTGAATTAGAGACTCATCTCTAATTGGGATACACATAGACAGGCACACACGTGATTTACACACACAGCAATATTAAGGAAAATGTAATATAACAAGTACAGCCATCCATTTTGACAGCTTCCTTTCCATTCTTTGTCCATATTTATAACTATTGTTATGGGCAAGATAATGTTTGAAGTACTTTCATGAAGTAAGTTTCAAATATTTATAGATTATTAATCATAGACCACATTAAGTGTTTATCAATGGCAGTTGTTCCTATTATTATAGGTTGTTTTTAATCTATTAAATTAGTTCTTAGAAATATATTTCTTTGAGTAGAATAGGTAAAATTAATGGAACACCTGTATGGTTTTAAATACACATTTTTAAAACATATTCACAATACAATGATTTAACTAATCCATAATGTACCAGTATTAAATGTATTATTTACCATTTGGCATTATCTTTAAAAACAGCTAATAATATTTTTAACTTAAAATTTATTTGTCAAGCTCAATTGTACTTTGTCTGATATGAAGATCTCTTCCCGTACATTAGTTATTTATGCACTGTTAGCTTATGTTTTTACTTGTAAATAATTGTCTTTATTATAGATGTTTGGTTTGTCATGTTTCAATGTTTTCATTTGTTATTTTTGTAATTTCCTTAATTTTTACAGAGCTTTTATTATGTATATACTCAAATATTTAAATGTTTTCATTGTGTTTCCTATTAACATTTCAAAGTTTTAGAAGTCACCACCGATTTAAATATTGAGTTTTATTTTCTTCTAGCTCCTCTGATAGTTGTTTTAATTCATTAAGGCATTTCCACATCTTGACCTCCCAGCCCTCCTTGACCCACTCTGGGACTTACACCTTAACTCTTCTCTAACTGCTTCGGTCATGGTTACTGTTGTTGTCGAGTGGCCGTTGATTTTCATCATGCCAAACTGAGCATTTATGTGTCATTTCTTATCCCACACCTTCAAGTATTTTCTTCACTGGTTTTCCATAATACTGGAGTCTCCTTGGTTCTCTTAAATTCTCTGGCAACTCTTTTTTTTTTCTGCTCCTGAGTGTTACGGCATCAGTCTTCATCCTTGCCAGTTCTCTTCTCTGCCTGTACACACTTGTTCATTCCCAAGCTTTTAAATGCTACCTGTAACCTGTGACTGAAATTTACACCTCCAGTCATCAACAGTTCTGCTAGATTTGGATAGCTTTCTGCCCAAAATATCCATATAAATGTCTTATAGATATCAGGACCCTAACAGTCCCAAACCAGGCTACTGATTCTTCCCCATCCCACCCAACTCACCTCCTCCAATAATCTTCCCTATCTCAGCAGTTGTTACAACTATTGAGACACTTATTCCATTGTGATTTCTGCTTCTTCTCTCTCTTAGAATTCACATCTAATCTATTGGCTGTCCTCTGTCTGGAGACGCAGAGGCAGGTTCTCTGTCATAATATATGTTAAATCTGATCATGTCCTGGGACACCTGGGTGGTACAGCCAGTTAAGCAACTGACCCTTGGTTTTGGCTCAGGTCATGAACTCACAGTTTGTGGGCTTGAGCCCCCACATCAGGCTCTGCAGCTGGTAGCATGGAGCCTGCTTGGGATTTTCTCTCTTCCTCTCCCTGGCCTTCCTCTGCTCACACTGTCTCTGTCTCTCTCAAAATAAATAAGTAAACTTGAAAAAAAAATGTCTAATCACATCTCACTACTTGAAACAGTAATCACTGACCAGGAGCTCCTGTATCTCTGGCATGGACTTCCAGACGCTGTAGCCTCCTAAATGCCTTGTTTCCTGTCTGGCTTCCAATGGTCTATTTGCAACAAGCAACAAGATGTATCACTGTTAAATATGAACAATTAGTCCTTTACATATATTAGGTCCTTTATTTCCCACAACACCCCAATCAGAGAGTTACATTTACTTTCTCATTTCACAGATGAAGAAAATGAGTAACCTGTCCCAGATCATGGCTCATTATTGAGAGACTGAGATTGAAAATAAGGCACCTTGCTATTTTTTTAAGTGTACTTATCTATTTTGAGAGAGGAAGTGAGAGAGAGAGAGAGAGAGAGAGAGAGAGAGAGAGACAGAGTACAGATGGGGCAGAGAGAGAGGGAGAGAGAAAGAATCTCAAGCAGGCTCCATGCTGCCAGCTGCAGAGCCCGATGTGGGACTTGAACCCACAAAATGTGAGATCATGACCTGAGCTGAAGTCAGATGCTTAACCAATGAACCACCCAGGTACCCTGATGCAACTTACTTTCTTAACTCACAGTGTTACACACTCACAACTATGTGGCTTTTCACGACTCATAGTGGTAAAGTAAAATGCAAAATGGAGACTAGACTTGAAAATTCCCTGAACAGGCAAAACAACTTAAGCCATGCAAGGAAAGCTAACTCTAGTTCATTTCATAAACACAAGCAAAACTGAGGTTATTTCTTATAAATGCACCTGATAATCAAAAGAAACTTAAGACTTCCTCTTAAAAATGGTGGAAGGTAATTACTTTTATGCCATCCTGCTGTCTAGAAACCCCATTGTAATAACCCATCACTATAAAGGTTAAACAACTTTATTTTCACTTTGTAAGCCATCTTATAACACCATGCCTCTCAGCTTCATATCAGTTTTGTATTTAAAGCTCTCAGTTCATGAACAGTTCTTATGCGCAATATACTCTTATTAACTACAATTTGATCTGGTTGTTTTAATTTTCCTTTTTTTTTCTTTTTTGTTTTGATTTTTGACAGTAGATTAAAATCTACACTCCTTATGATGACTTTTGTGCCCACCATTTTACATAATTGCCTCTGTCTCCAGCTCATTGCTACCACTCTCCCCTCAAACTTTATGGTTGTTCAAACACCACCAAGCTGATCTCCATCTTTGGGTTTTTTGCTCTGTGACACTGTGGTTTCCTC